>NC_056725.1:376787003-377032003 GCF_019279795.1 Protopterus annectens
CTAGGATTACCATGCTTCTTATTGTAACTACTGAAAACTTGTTTTGTAGTGTAGCTGTTTAGTTTACTATAAGCTCTGTTAGTTATGTTATTTACATTCTATGAATATCTGAGTCACGACTGTAGCAACTGTTAGTTACATGTTCACTTACTCACAGTCATTACCACACAGAAAATCATTTACCCTATTCATTATATGAATGTTATTACTTTCTTGATTTTATTACTTTGTTTTGTGGTTATAAACTGCAGGCTTATCCTAAGAATGGTCTTCTTGGAGCATTGTGACCTAACTTTCAACCAAGCATGTGTCCACTTTCATAAGAAAATCCTTCTATATTGCACAGCTTGTAAACAAAGAGATTGTGTCTATATCTAGAGATGTCATTGCCTCCCTTTACTCAGCCCTCATTTGGTCAATCATTGAGTATAATGCCCTTTTATATGTATCTGTCTAGACACATGCAGCAAGTGGAATGCCCACAGAGATCTCTTAATAAAAGGGATACAAGGTCTAAACAATATATCCTACACAGACTGACTCAAAGCCCTGTAACTATACTCGATATCCTACAGACTGCTGAAGGGGTGACTTATGTATGGCATTAAAGTCATCCTCTGATGCAGTACTGCTGGACCTACTGCACATCAGCAAATCAAATAGCATCAGAAATACTTTGTCTAGGAATCTAAACCTCTTCTACAACATCACCAGAATGGTCTGGAGGGACAGGTATATTTTGTTGAGTATACCACTGTTCTGTAACAGATTCCTCATCCATGTAAAACAAAGCTCATCCCTGTCCATATTCAAGAACAACTTGGATCTATGGATGAGTATTAGAAAATTTACTCCAGTACTACTAACCCATACTAATGGACAGAGTCAGCTCTTAAATGCTTTATCCCATACATGGATTTCCTGAAATTATCTTTGGTATAATCCAATTTATTCTCACTAGGGGTAATATACAATTATTGACCATGTGAAGGGTAAGGCCAAATTAACCCCAAACAGGTTAGGTGAATTCAAGCACCAAAAGGGAAGTTGGCTAGGCTTAAAATGTCCCACAAGGGCAGCTATCCTAGCACTTACAAATGAACCTGTAACCTACTGCTCTACTCCAGTCAATAAATATATAAATAAAATCCCAGAGAAGATATTCTCATACAGAAAAAAAGTGTTGCTTGCCATAGTACGTGGTTATAAAATATTCCATGGGTATATTTACAGAAAAATAGTGTTTGCTGAAACTGACTATAAACCCTACAACATATTTAATGATCTATTGAAGAAAGAACCACTAAAACTGCAGATAATATTTTGAGAATTCAGAATTATGACTTGGTTGTGAATGCTAAGCCAGGAAAAAATATGCATATAGCAGATGTGGCATGTCATTCATATCTGCAGAGTAAAAAGAGGACTTACTCATTGAGGAACTGGTAATTCCACAGCTGATTGGGAATAAAAAGCAGTTTTAACAGGAGAAGTTAAAATGATGCAAAAATGCAGATGCTTTGAGATGAGGAAATGAGAAGGTGGTCAGAAAAGAAATCTGCTGTAAGTAAAGGAAAGATCAGTTAAATGGAAGTTTTTTTGCATGCAAGGATTAATGCTCAAAGATAATAAAATAATAGTGCCTAACCAGCTAACAAAATAAATCTTGGTAAGAATACTTGAGCCACACTTGGGAATTAGAAAATGTGCAAAAACAGCTCACGACATGTAATACTCGCCATAAATTTTAGTGCACATATGACAAGAAGTTTGAAACTGCCCAGTGTGCAATGTATTCTATAACAATAACCCAAGAGAAATGACATTCCTCATTTAATTCACGGAAGACTGCACAGTAAACTACTAACATATTTGATATAACCTACACTGAAGTGTTGTGAACTGGCTTTAAAACAATGTTTTGTGTGTGTGTGTGTGTGTGTGTGTGTGTGTGTGTGTGTGTGTGTGTGTCCAGTGATTGGTATTTCATGCAGAAATAGTTCTCTGCCTTAAGCCCATTACTTGCAGGGAAAGAGTCTGGCTCACCTGTAACCTTCAATAGAATGAAGTGAAGTGAACAGTGCAGAATGAATGGATGAATGAATATTTGCTCTTCAAAACAGCAGCATTAAGTGGCATATTTAAGATGCCACACCCTTTTATGCTAAGAACTCTTTGCATACTATAATTTGGTACAAGATTTTGGAAATTAAAAAGTCATACATATTTCAATGGCACAGCACTAATGCTTTCTTCTAAGAAGGTTATGACAGACCTCCAGCCCTTCAGTGAAATTAGAAAGCATTCTTGTTCTTTCCAAGGAAAAATGTATCAACAGTATGTAACAGCGTTTTATATCTGTGTAGGTATGGTGGTTTTAGGTAGATGTAAAGATTTCACAGAATGTCTGCTTCTTTTCTTGACAACAGGCACTCATAAAGGTTTCTCAAATGCATCTTCCCTGGTTACAACACATTGTTCAATGTATTTTCTGCTTTTCAGATTCATCGACTGGGCCAGTCTCCCAATCTAGTACATGCTGCCCATAACCAAATCATTGCCAATAACTTTGTATTAAGGCAGGGCCTGAAAACCTGCCAGTCACATCCTGTATTTCTAGCCACAGACTATTACAAATGCAAAATATCTTAACTTGATTTTTTTATTCAAAAGTATATTTCTTATTCCATTTTTGGATCTTGCTTTTAAATCTGATAGCAGCAAATCAACATGAGAATGTCAGTCTTTGATGCATCACAAGCAGTTCTACCAGACACACCTGCACTCACTTGAGGACTTTTTGCATAATAAAACAAAAACCATGACAATTTTGTTTCTATAGCCTCTCTTCCTTTTCTTCATCCCTTCCTTTGAAGTCTGCATTGCTATCTCTGCTTGACCATTTGATGAAATGTGAAATGAAGTGGAAGCTACAAAATGAATCACATTTCCTTTTATAAAGCTTGCAGACTCCATAAAAAAGATCAAATATTCAAAACTGACATTTCTAGAAAAAGGCATAAACTAAAACATTGTCAATGTTTCAGCAATTGTAGGAGAAGTAGAATTATTTATGGCAGGCATGTTTATTTATTTATTTTGAATAAGCATATATTACTATATTCTAAACCTAACAACTTCACTAATATATGTCTTGCTACCCAACCTGCTGTTTAGCCAAGTATCTATGTCTCATAGCATTTGAATGTCTAAGCATTGTGAATTATGAGATCTGATTGTATTCGATGTTCACATTTTCTGATACGTCTTTGCCAATCAGATGTAATGTCTGCAATTTGTGTATATTGATATCTGCCTGTATTCTTTGTCTTTGTTTTTCTAAACATGTCTGCCTGAGTTTATAACTCAGTGATGTATATACTGTCTCTTTTTTGGTATGTGAAGCTTTTCTCCCCGGGCCTCCACTGAAAATGGACATATATCCAGTCAGACTATCACGGTCAACAAATGTAAAATAAAAAATAAAATAAAAATAAATAAAAAATAAAAATAGTATTAGAAACATTTCTCCCAAAAAAGAGGACAGCAGAATCCACATTCAGTCTAGATAATGGCTTTCTGGGGTATTTCCATTGGTGTAAAGGTACTTTAGGTGGTAAACTACTGTTTGACATTTGTCACACGTTTATTTCCCCTTCCATATTTTCATCCATACCAGGCCACCATACATGTGATGTGAATAAGCATTTTAGTCTGAAAAGTCTAGGATGAGTTAATGCAACAATTTCAGTATTATAGAATGACTTTGAGGAAGAACTGCTTTGCCATATATGCCTGAATCTCAAGACTTTCATATATTATCTAAATCCTTATCCACCTCCATAGTGCATTTTTAGGCAATGTCAGTTTTCTAAAGCTTCCAACATAAATAAATATGGTTTACTATCAAAAGGCAGAAAATCAGTTAAGCGACATGTACTTGTTTGAACATGGTATGTGTGACATTTAGAATGTCGACATACAAGTGACCGTCAGTTGATAATATTGTAAACAAAGCAGGGACACGAAGCATGTCTGGAAATGGCAACTGTTGACATTAACATCAACAACATGTCGATATTGCCACGTTGACCATTGGACCTATTTAATATTCATGAGTCGAGTATATGTGTCGGTAACATCACCGTTTGCACTTTTCAATATCGTGTTTTTGATAGTAATCCAGTAAATACAATCCGGGTAACATTAAGGTATTGCACCTCATCACAAGAAGCCTTACCAAAAATCTTCAATCCTACAAGCACTCCTTACCCTGGATTGATATATGAATCATCACAGAGACATGATTCAAGACCATTGAAAGCACTCCATCAGTGCAGGGTCTCAATGCCTATCATACGTTTAGGCCTACTGTGCAAGATAAAGGGCCTAAAGGTGTCAGTGTCTCAATATGTGTAGAAAAAACACTTCAGTTCTAGACTACTTAGACAAGATAACAATCTGGAGCATCTACATGTCTAATTTACCATTAAAATGACCCATTATCACATCATGACTAACTATAACCTCGATGTGCCTCAAAGCCCATAACTCTTACCTAGCTAGTACAGAGTCCATATGCATTAAGCCCAACACCATTCTCCTAGGGGACATCAACTACTGTTCCATTAACTGGGAGATGTATACATGCTCTAACAAGTACACCGAAAAATTTCTGTACTTTATCAATACAAACTCTCTGGATCAGTTATTTGGCACCCCAACCAGAGGTGATACAACCTTGGACTTACTCTTCAGCAATACGGGACATATGTGCTCCCTGCCAATTCTAACAACCTCCATGGTCAAATTGGACCAAAAATTAGTCACATTCAACTTAAGACTGAAGCCAGAAGCATCCTCCCATACCTTGGCATTCAGAGATAATTCCAATGGTAATCTACTTACGCTGACTGATAACCTGGCTCCCCTTCTGACTCAATGACCCTACTGCTTATGTGGTATCGTTTAGCACCAGATTCTATGCACATGTAATTAGCTGCAGAGATGCGTCTGTTACCTTCCAAAGTAAATACAATGCCAAATTCAAACATAAATCCCTATGGTGGAACTCAAATACAAACAGGTTCTAAAATAAAATAAAAAAAAAAAAAACATTGCATGTGAAAATAAATGTAACTCTCAAGATGCAAAAAAAATTCTTGCTAAACTGAACTGAAAGTCCGAACCCTAATCAAATCAGCCAAAGACAGATATGTGGTAAAAATAGCCACCTAGGCAAAGGGCAACCACAAAGTCTTCTTGAACTATGTTAGAACCTTAGAAACAATCTCCAGCACTGTGCAGTGCTTACCCAGAGGGCATAGCAAATCTACTAGTGGATAAATTTAGCTCTGACTTCACCCCTCTACATTCTCAGATTTCATACCCACTTCTGCAACGCCCTACAAATCTCCCAGGAACACATCTTCAAGGCACCATCCAGGGCTAAGAACTCTACTTCTATGAAAATGGATAACATACTGGGCTGTATGCTTGCCAGCCTGAAACAGGACCTATCATACCCCCTACAGAGGCTATTCAATGTCAGTCTCAAACAGGCTTTGTGCCAGACAAATGGAGGACAAGCAAAGGTGTGACATCAATGGACCCAGGAAATTATAGACTCATAAGTCTGACCAGCCTCATATGTAAGGTTATGGAAAGGATCATTATGTTATTAATAAATAAAAGCATAACATGTCCTTAAGCACATCGCCCTGCACAAAGAGGGTCTATATCAGTTCACCGAAATGGCTGAAGTTCGAACACCATATGTTCGAACTTCTAACCACGAAGTACAAAAACATCGAAGTCTTAGAACAGCGATTTTTTTCCCAGTGAAAAAAATCGCTGTTCCAAGAAACACACACACAGAACACAAGCACACCAAAAAAGTAGCAATCCACACACAAACACTTAAAATCCTACATCTAACCCTACACTAAACTGTACATACACTACTATCTATCCACTTACCTTAACCCATACCCTAACCCTAAGATCTGTCACTATCGCACACTCACCTGACCCCGCGCCCTAACCCTAACTCACCTAACCCGCCCTAACCCTAAAGTCTGTCACTATCGCACATCCACCTCACCCCGCGCCCTAACCCTAACTCACCTAACCCGCACCCTAATGTTAAAGTCCACACAATCGCACACTTACCTAAAACCGACCCATAACTTCCCACCACAGTCCTGATAATCACGAAGCTACAGAAACGGACCACCGAATTCTTTCCCTGGGAAAGAATTTGGTGTTCTGCAGCTTCGCGATAATCAGTGTTTGAACTTCACAGTTCAAACATCTGGTATTCGATCATCAGCTGTTTCGACGGACTGATATAGACCCGCACAAAGAAAGTAATGCAACAGATGTCAATAACTTTAGATCTATAGCAATTTATCCCCCTCTACAAAATACTTGAAAAGTGCATTTGAAAACAATTGCTAAACTATCTCCTGCAGGAAGAACTCTTATCCCCAACACAACACGTTTTCCATCCCTCCCACAGTACTAACACTGCACTTCTAACCTTTATAGATCCTGTCAATAAAGCTAAAAATAAGAGCAAACTATTTGTCTAAAGCATTCAACACAGTTTGTCACAGTAAACATCTACTTCAAATGTCCTCACTAGGTCTATCTCAGCCCACCTTTCTATGGTTTGAAAGCAACTTGCCCAATAGGTATCAGTCAGTAAAAGGACACTCTACCCTTTAACCATACCTCTCAGTCAGCTCTGGTGTACTACAAGGTTCTGTCCTTAGTTCCCTCCTCTTTAACATTTTCACCAACACTCTCCACTTATCCACACAACAGGCCACCCTAACACCATATACAGATGACCCTACATTCATATGTAAATGAGACAACCAGGCACATCTCCAAAAAATTACTCAGGAAGCTTTAACAGCTACCAAAACACAGCTTTGTAACTCACAACTCATGTTCAAAAAAAACTTAACTACTTCATTTTTATCCCAAATCTCTCTCTCTCTCACATGAAAAAATAAAATTTAAAACCCTCTCTTTTAATGATAGAATCACTGAAGTTACTTCTCAGAGCAAATCATTAGGGATAATAGTGGGTGATAATCTTAAATTCAAGCTGCTTATAAAAAAATGCATTTTAAAAACTCACCAAAAACTAAGGTTGCTTTACCGAGCCAAAAACTTTCTTACCAATGCAACTAAAACTATACTTGCCACTAATTACCTCCTCCCATCAATACTTTATGGTGCTTCCATTCTTACTAACCTCCAGGCTTCACAAAAAGCAAAACTGGAACAATGCTATAATAAAGTGTCTAAATTCACAGCAAATACTCCTTTCAGCACCCACCACTGTATAGCACTAAAAATCCTAAATTGGTTGGAAGTACTCTGTAGGCTAACATATACAAAGCTTCTTACCACATATAAAACTATCCTGCATTGATCTGTTTATCCAGCACTAAATACCATTCTACAAAACTATGTTCCCACTCAGTTATTATGATAGAAAGACGGAAAACCCCCCTCTCTCTCTCCACAAAATCTGCTGGGCATAGTTTGTGCCCATACTATGTTGCTATGGGCTGGAACTCCTTACCTGTATCCATCAGGTCAATACCCTCCTCACAGTCCTTTAAAATCACTCAGAAAGACTTCCTAGCCAAAATATGTCTCTGCTCTTGCTCATCCCCTGATAAACCATGTCCCTAAATATGAAAAAGTAGCTATCCATACCTTATACCTCCTTATTCACTCACTTCCTTACATCAGTCCATATGTCACCACTGACACACTATCTAAATATGTCAGAACCTTGTTTTTTTACTCTTATTTTATGTTGAAATTCCTGTTTGCATTATAATAACTTACCTTTAATTCTCTAGATATTAAATAATCATATAAGCCACATCGATTCTTAACCAATGTTTTCACATTGACCCGCAGATTTAATATCATCTGTGTAGGAATAGTGTAGAGCCTACATGAATGTTATCATGTCCGTGTATGCAGATCTCCCTCGGTAGCATGCCATGCATATTAATGAAGGCATGTTACTGAGGGAGAGCCAGGGAAGGCAGTATTGAATTAGTGTAAGGTGTGTGTCACTGTGTCCACAGATGAGTAACATGCCCCCTGCACTGTTCAAGTGCCTGATAGCAGTAAATGTAATCTTATGATTTTGATTTTTTTTTTTTTAAGTTTGCATGGTGCGGCACATGCCAGACATCTAAAAGTAGAAACCAGATGCATTTAATTTATAATTCAAAGGTCAAGTTTAAGCAAAGCTGAGTGAGTTTGCATGCCACAATGCAGTGCTTAGCAGTGCTCAAACATAGCTGAGAGGTATATGTAAATATATAGCAGCATTCTACATATCCACATAGCTAAGTGGATAGAGTTATGCCTCCTGTGCAGTAGGTGTGGGGTTTAAATACATGGAATGGAAATTAAGCAATTGTTTTCGCAAGATAAATTATGCCAATTATTTTTAAATCATGATTTGCTGCACTCAGCTAAGCTCTGCTAAGCCTTGCTAAGCCATGATAAGCACTGCTAAAACAATCTCTGTTTAAGGACCGCTTGGCTGAGCTTAGGTTTGTGCATGGTTTAGCATTGCTAAGCATTGGCAGATAATCACTGCTTAGCTCAGCTAAGCTGGTTTGCATGATGCTAAGTGATAAGACATCATAAAATAAAGTCAACAAGTACAATAGTAATAAAAGATAATACAATACATAAAATGTGTAATCTTGGTATGGCTGTATGCTTGGAGTGTCTGTGAAAGTTTGCTGATGGTCTAAACCCTTGCCTGCCAAGGACAGCATGTTAGTTGTTTACTCTCTGTACTGTACATGATACATGTCTCTCAAGTGTCACGCTGTCACAGACTATAATCACTGTTGCCTAATCCCTCTGTTACAGATCTATCATTGATATGATTATGTCAATAGCACAGTCACAACTACATCAGTCCACAGTACATCTTGGTAGTCATATAGGTCCACCTGACATGTAATAGTCCTCTGTAGTTGTGTACCTGTAGATGTTACTGCTTGGCCCATACTGTCCCATGCAGATAGTTTTAGAGGTATGTACATACAGTAGCTATAGGGCACTGTT
Source organism: Protopterus annectens (assembly GCF_019279795.1). Lineage (NCBI taxonomy): Eukaryota > Metazoa > Chordata > Ceratodontiformes > Protopteridae > Protopterus > Protopterus annectens. The sequence continues at coordinate 376,796,127 of NC_056725.1, forward strand.
ATACATAAAGAAAGGACAGATCTGTAGAGTATATAACAGTACTGTTGCAAATAGCCTATAGTGGTATTAATGGACTGTATTTCTCTCTCCCCCCACCCCTTATCTTCATCATAAATTATTATTGTTATACATTGATTATGGTTTACTATTAACATATGTTGTCCTCTAAATGTTATGTTAGGCTTTGTGTTTTATTGTTATGTATTACAATGGTTGCATAATAACATATCTTGTTGAATTACTTATGTTGTTGGCCTTATGTCATAACTATTACTGGCATGCTGTTATTATACTGACTGTTATCTTACTTATTGTTGCGTTCCATATACTATGTATTGTTATCTAATTTGCAATGTTCTGGAATGCTGTTATAAGTAACTAAATATTTTGTTCATTACTAACCTATACACATTGAAATACCTCAGCACCACAGCTTGAATGAGCAGGCCAGTTCCTGGTGATCCACCTACCCTACCTCAGCCGGCCGTGGCACCTGGTCCCAGCATGTCTGGGACCCAAGCCAGCAGTGCACCCTCTGCTGGCCCTGCACCTCCTACTGGTGGAACCACCTCAGGGGACAGGGCCCGGGGATGGAGGGGGGGTTGTCATCCAGGATCAGCTACCGGTGATGGTGTGCAGGATAGTTTATCATGGGTATGAGCAATGCCTGCGACAGATTGAGGATAGACTCACCAACCTGGAGGGGCCTGGTGGTCCTGGCATGCAACATCCAGCACACCCACCTTTGGGGCAGTGAAAGAGAAGTGTTAACTGCCCATGAGTGGGAAGCTCAGTCACCCTGTTGCCATCTGGGGGCACATGGACAGGATGGCATGGCAGCATAGCAGGCATATGACATCAGCAAGGTACAGCTGTAGATGTGCATGGTTACATAGGTGCATATCTGTAGAACAGTGTGCCAGGGACAATGGGAGCAGTCAGCGTGATCATGCATGCATACCTTGTGACAAGACCTGCTACTCTTGATACATTTCACCTGGGTGTTCTGTACATACAAATGTAGGTGGTGGCAGATAGAATTTATGTCTAGGTAGATGTAGGCTATTTAGGGCCTGCAGCTACTGACAGGGCAGTAAAATGCATGAAAATTGCACACCCATATGTGTACTTCTGCATGGGAATATATTTATACGCTCACACAGAGTTGCCTTTTTTGGGATTAGAACCCCTTACCTATCTATTAGTATACACTAGAGCACTACGTACTTATTGCATGCCCCACGGAGCTTATCTGATTTGAGATTGTTAGCCAATGCTGTTAAAGTTGATGACATCAGCAGACCTTATAAAGGAAGCCAGTGGGGAGGCTGGCAGGTTGTCACAGGGCCTTAAAATCTATAACCATTCCACAGAGATAGGCATGTGTACACTGCTGCAAGAGGATACATTTACGCACACACAGAGAGTTGCCTGTTGAAAGATTAGAACCCCTACCTATCTATTAGTATACACTAGAGCACTACATACTTTTTGTATGCACCACAGAGCTTATATGTTTTGAGATTGTCAGCCAGTGCTGTTATGGTGGATGACATCAGCAGGTGTTGACAGGGAGGCCGATGTTGAGAAGGATGCTAGTCACAGGGCCATAAAATGATTGACCATTGCATGGACATAGGCCAACTGGGCATGTCTGTGCTGCTGTAAGGGAAACATCTGTACACACACAGTGGCTGATGTGAGATTAGAAGCCATACCTACCTATTATTACACACTATAGCTCGCAGTACTTATTGCACACACCACTGGTTACATCTGGTGTACATGTGGTTACTGCAATAGTACTTGTGGGCTATGCAGAGTGGCCTTCTATTACACAGCATGTGTGGCCTGCAGAGTGAACCTGCATTATGCTGTTATTGTATCTACTGTCCTAGCAGTGGGGTACCTGTTAATATCCCTATGTGTGTACAGTTAACATTATCACCATGTCTGGCCAGTTGCAGTTTGCTAGATGGACAATTGGCCAGTGACAACATGGCCTGTCCAAGTCCTGCACTGAAGCCTTTGCACATTACACCACCAGCTGACCATTGTCTGTCTAACAGGTGACATTCCACAGGCACAGGGTTCTGTGGTTGGGTGGAGTATGTCATTATGCAGCCTTGGTGTGTTACCGTCAGACAACTATTGTGTGTGCAGGTGTATATAACCCCAGCATTCTGTGTTTTGTGTGTTGGTGTGCACATTCGTACAACCCCACATACATATACACATGTACATATGTATATATGGTGTAGCTGTGTGTTAGCTAAGTGTAGGAGCATACCCAGTGTGACTGTCAGTACTTACAAGGTGACTCCAGGACAGACCTACCTGTACTCCAGTCTGGAACTGTATGTGCTGCAGCCAATTGTCTGTTGTACCTGATTCAACAGTCCAGCACCTCCCTGATATTTTGACCAAGGGATTCCCCAGCTGTGTGCTGAACATATTATATGACTCATACCTATCGACTGTACAGAGTGTTGCATCATATATACAGTATGTTTTAAATAGCATTGTGATTTGGCAGTGATGGGGGGTGTGTGTCCCTTCCCTGTGATGATCCTGCCACAGCTGTTTCCGAAGGATCATATTATGTAGCATGGCACATACTGTGAACATCTGTGCACATGTGGTTGGAGAGTACTGCAGGGCTCCACCAGATATATTGAGGCACCAGAACTGTGAACTGAGCAGCCCAAACACATGTTCCATGACATTCCTAGTTTGTGCATGTGTCTCATTATGGTGCTCTTCAGTAGGTGTGTGTGCATTTCTGATGGGTGTCTTCATACACGGTTCCAGGGACTAGCCAGCATTCCTAAGTAGATGGCCGTACGGGATGTCCCCCCTGGCAAACATCTGGTACAGATGTGATGCAAGCCAGATATGTGAGTCATGATAACTGCCAGGAATGCCAGCACACACATGCATGATAATACCCTGGGTATTGCACATGACCTGGCAGTTGATGGAGTGATACCCCTTGAGGTTGACATAGATTCTACCCTCCTCACCGAGTAGTGCTTTGATGTGGACATGAGTGCAGCCTATCTCAGGATAGTGTGCTACATGGTAGAAGAGATGCATACTGCTGGCCCTCTCCTCAGGGGTGCAGGGTAAATAAATGTGCTCACTGTCATGTGTTTGCATGGCAGCCAGGAACTGGTGGAATGGCCTGGATGCTGATGCCTGTACGACCCACATCATGCCCCCAGTTGGTCTTTGAAAAGTACCTGTAGCTAGTATTCTAAGGGCTATACATACCTTTGTTTCCACTAAGATGGGCTCCCCTCTGTTGGCTCTAGGTCTGAGTTGAGGTCAGCAGAGCTTGCTGAGTTCTTATAGCATGTCCCTATGCATCCTGTAGTGTTCTACAATCTTCATCTCATGTAGCTCCTGAAAGGTTACCCTGAGCCTGAACACACTTCTTCTCAGTCTAGGCCTATTGTCAATGGCAGCATCAGCACTGACCTCAGCCTATAACACATACAGATGTAGCAGAGCAGCAGCAGCCCCTAGCATTCTGTCAGTTAAAATTACCAGGTCTGTACTCCAATAGTACAGACTATGGGGAAAAAAATCAGACTGTAGGGTGTATGCATAATGCATAGTGGTCTGCTGCAGATGCAGCCTGTGTGATTGGCTAACTATGATGCATTCCACCTGCCAGGCACATCACTGAGGGATTTGAATGGCCCAGTGTAAGTGGAACAGGGGTTATCAGATATTTATACATGATTGTCTTTCACTGGCAATTTCCTTTTTTATTTATTTCTTTTAACTGCCTTCCCTGCTAAACACTGTGGCATGATGTTCAAACCCATGTCGCTGGTATAAACAATGCTCAGCAGTCAATAGACACAACCCCATGGACAGGCACAAACAGCACAGCTCAACCCACCTAAAAGACATGCCCCGCAGCTAAACAAAACTTAGCAGCACTCGACACACTCCCCTGCTTAGCTGAGAGGAGCACCATGCAAACAGGTGCTGCTGAGCTCCAATCCACTTAAACATATAGTGACACACCCCCTTCTGATGTCAGCTAACTCATCTGTGGACACCAACACGGTTCTAGGGCTACACAGATTTTACCTACAGACAAAGTAGCCCATTTTGCTATTCAGTAACTCCAGCTCATTTGCACAGAGATCTGTGCACACAACCTGGATACTATACTATTCCAGGGCCTGCTTCCTTAGCAACCACAGAAATCTACCATTGTACATATTCCAAGCAGGGCCCTATAATGCATTATTCTCACATATTTCTTATTTTTAGTTTTTAAACTTTTTATTATTATTATTATTTTATTTTATTTTTTTTTTTGCATAGCACATTTGTGGACTGCTGCCCACTGCGCAAACATAATATGGGTATTAAAAAAATTATATTACATTATTTTTTGGACACAGGGCATAGTTTTGTACATATCTGTGCCTACTATGCATTTTCTGACCGTCCACATGGACTTTTACAGCCCCTGTTCAATTTTTACATTCTTGTACATGGAAAGCTTCCGAGTACACTTCGGACAGCAACACGGGGTCTGCAGGACTGCCAATCTACTTGCTGGATCACTCCAGCACCCTCATTTGTATACAATTCACCTGCTTATGAGGTGATTTGCATGCATGGACACTTCCGTGTCCACACGCCTGTGAACTCCCCTCTGCTCTGTTTACTGGATGGCATGGCTGCTTACTTCTGTGTAAGCTCCATGCCACTCTCCCTACATGGAAAATTACTCCATGTAGGCTTTATTGAATTCCCACCATGTCTAATTTGGTATAATTATTTAAACTGTAGATGTTTTGTATTATTTTTGAAGACTGTAAAATTATTGTTCTTAAAATGTTTTTGTAATACTTTGCAGTTTTTCTCCACTGAAAATGGGCACTTACCCGGTCAGACTTCCCTGTAATCAAATGTCAATAAACAAACCATAAATACACAGATAACCTACAAAGTCTTAACTCAAGCCAGTTCAGATTTGTCAAGAGCAGATCCAGCCTACTTAACCTGTTTCACTTCTTACTGAAAGTTACCGAAGCAATGGATGAGGGAAAATCAGTTCACTGTAGATTTAGACCTTGCAAAGATGTTTGACACTATGCAACTATCCCAGCTAAATATTTATTGCTGTATAACTTATTTTGTAGCAAACTGGATTATAAATAGAAACCAAGAACTTAGGGTGGGCAACTGTACCTCTATTGCCTCCAAAAGACCTGTCACTAGCAGCATACCACAAGGCTCAATCCTTTGGGCCAATCCTCTTTGAAATTTACTTCTTAGAGGTCAAAGCTTCTGTTAGGGCTTTATGTCTGACTGACTTTAGGGATCACTACAAACTTACTGCCAGCATAAACAACCCAGAGGTCACCATGATCTTCCAAGACGGTCTTAGCTAGACCAGTAGCTGGTATAAAAAACAGATACTAAAACTAAATGCCAAGAAATGTATAACAGCATCCTCTGTATGCAAAACGTCCATTGTAACTATTACATTGACAACAGCCCCCCCCCCACCCCAAAACTGATCCAGTAGTTAGGGACATGGGACCCTATGGAGATAAACTGTTCTTTGATCACCATGTATCCGCTATTGTAAGAAAGTCCTTTTTCATTGCACAGCTTATTACTAAATGTATGGTGTCTAAGTCTAGAAATGTGATCATTCCTCTGTATTGTGCACTCATCTGACTGATCATTGACTATAATGCCCCTTTCAGTAGGTACCTGTCCAAACATCTGACACTACCCGAATGTCCAGAATACTTACGTACTAAGAAAATCAAGGGTCTAAATCGTAAAAACTATGCAGATCCCTCTTTTTGGTGTTATAAAAGGTATAAGGGGGTGATCTCTGTTTCATATACAGAGTCTCAACAGACCCTATCCTGTCACACCTGCCACGCATTCGAAAGCCCAATGGGAACATGAACACCTGTTCAAGAGATGTCATTCTCTCTTGCAACATAAACAGAACATGTTAATGGGATAGATATGTACCACAGAGAATGCCACTTCTTTGAAACCTTCTTCCTCTCCACATAAAGCAAAATACATTTCTTACACTTTTCACAAATAATCTTGACAGATGGATGGGTAACTACAAATCCCCCCCCCCCCCCCGGATTAGCACCTTTGTCCATCATGGATAGGGAGAAGATGTAAATGTTCAGCTCATCTCTGGGTTATTCATACTTAACATGTAAGGTCTAAAAACTTCATAGAAATGCATGGCAAGACTTCCAAACATCCTCAGGGATGAATAGATAGTAAGTACCTATGAACAGCAGTGTTTCTGACCTGATGTGTAAATGACAGCCTGATTACTGAAACATTAAATGATTGCTCCCATTGTCAGGAAAAGAAATGGATTTTAAACTTCACCACCAGACAAGGATGGCCAGCACCACCTTTACTCATCCTCAGTTTCCTTTGATGATACACTGAGAAAAATGTGTACCAGTGCAGGTGTGCGAATGAAGGAGATGCATTATTTTAAACTCCAAGGTATAACTGCACATGCCTTATAGCTGCTGTTTTCAAAAGGCAATGACAAAATAGCTGGTCCTGTGGCTCAGAGGGACAGAACCCTTGGTTTTGGTCTAGTGGATCCAAAACTAGTTAGCTGACCAAGCATTAGATGATAAACCAATGTCTGCTCACCTCTCCAAGGTAGGAGGGATAGGCTATGATGCAGGTAGGCCCATAGTGCCATGTGTGTCATTTTGTAGCAGCCTTTATTTCATTTTGATCTGTCTTCCTTTCATCCAGTGATGTTCCGTTTATTCTCTTTCTCAGCCGGTCCATAACTATAAACGTAATTGTACCTCCACAGCATGTTCTTTTGCCTGCATATTCTAGCTATTAGTTCTTACATCACTTACCATAACACACACTATTTATGCCCAAGTGATTCATTTACTCTCTCATATGTTCACAATATCATAAGATAGAGCAATGTTTTCTTTCAGATGCCTTGTGCCCTTCTGTTCTCTGCTCATTTGTTATTAACATCATCTCCTCTTCTTTCAAATCATTCCTTCTCATGTTAATGTGAGAAACTTGACTACAGCAATGCCTTGGGCTGTAAGCAATAGCTCTGTAGTTCATCTGAGCGATTTTCAGACTGTTAAGCTATCCCTCCTCCAATGGAGTATATCTTAGAACTTAGTAGAGTGTTATGCACTGTATCATGTTCATAGGTAGATGTTCATAAGTAGCTAGGAAGTTTTCAGTCCAGGAGACCATTGAGGACCCTAGCCCGAATTCCCCATTTGACCCTGAGCACTATCTGGTTAAGTGACTTGCTCTAGGTCACACAGTAGGCAAATGAGAGCTAAGGTATTATCCCTGTACCACTTGAACTACAACTCTCAGCCTTAACTCTTTAGGCCAACTGCCAGACTCCTATTTGGTTGGGGTTTCACACAAAATACTTTGGTTTTGTTCTGCCTCCTCTGATTTAGATACGAGAAAAATATTCAATTATAAGATGATCAGTTAATTCTAGTAACAGTCTTCAAACACAGACTATAAGGTTTGTAGTCTTCAAGAATGTATACAGGGAAGCCATATGAATCACAACAAAAAGAAATAGGATAAAAGAGATTAAGCTACAAAACTTGTTGTGACAGTATGCAGAAGATAATGACCAAACTGGTAGGCCAAGGTATCCTTATATGCCAGTAGTGGATTTCCCTTTGTACAGACAGTAAATTAACTCTGTGTGTTGCACATGCTGTGCTGTTTCTACTGCTGGTCAGCTGCCCTACTGACTCTTTTCACTGAGGTCATACTTGGAAACATAAGTTTCCCAGCCCAGACTCTATTTATGCTAACACAGCTGAAACAGTCAAGGTGGCTGCAAATATTGAATGCAATATTCTACTTAAATTCTTCTGTGTTCAGACAGAATTTAATCTGCTGGGTATCAAGCAAAAGAAAGGAGGTCTCTAGACAATATGGAGTGAAATGCTGCACAGATCATATGCAATTACCAGCATTTTCTGTTTAATAACTAAATTATTATATGATCATGATAACCTCCACTGATGAAGAGAAGATAAATACAAGTCATTACAGAAAAAATACAAATAAAATACCTAATAAACATATGAGACCTTGCGAACAGTAGTTTCTTCAGTGTGTGTGTGTTACCAGAGGTTTAAAAGTTAATTAAAAAAAATCTTTGAATCTGCTTAGTATGGTCAGGTATACTAACATACAGAAGCATAGTATTGGGCACAGCAATTATGTTTGCATTTGACAAGAAGATATAGTTTCTAAGATATAAAAAAGCCTTTTGTACTTAAATGCACTTCTCCTTACAAAACTAGTACACATATATTTGCAATTGGAATTGCAATATCTTGGCCCAGTCTCTTCACATGATGCTGAATAAAATAAAAACTAACAATTTCAGTAATTGGTTTATTATCAGGCTTGCTTGTATCTTCCTTGGGGAAAATGGCCTCTCAGCATGACAATTTAAAGTAATTACCTGTCCAGTATCCTGGCAGAGGATTGTTTTTGTTTTAATAAAGAAATATGATAAAAAGAATTTCTGCCAGCAACAATATAACTGCTGGTATATAAAAAACAGTTCTAAACTGTGTTCAACATAAACTTGAATACTTTGGTTTACAGTGGCCTAAACATAGAACAAGTCTAAGCATCTGGGATCATTATACAAGAAAAACATTTTTTCATCTTTTTATCTCAATCCGAGTAAACTCTTGACAAGACATTAATCTTTACAAATGTTGCCAAAAAACAGCCAAAGTTATTGAGCAGTTTAATAAAATGAAACTTAATAAACACTGAAAGTTGTCTTGCCTAAATAATTTCATGTTCCATTCCAGAATGAGAAATATAATACATATTTAATAAATGATAGCATACATAACTCTCAGTTTAAGATTTTTGTATTCATGCTTGCCTTATATGCTAAGTATATCATGAATATCATCTTCTTTTGGCTTTTCCCAGTTAGGGATCGCCACAGCAGATCACCTGTCCGCTCATGACTGGCAGTGGAGTTTTACGGTGTCGAGTTGCCAGCCCAGCGTCCTACCTTCCACAGAAGGCACACACGCATGCACTCATGCCTAGGGCCAATTTAGAGTGCCCAATCCACCTGTGGGAGGAAACTGGAGCACCCTGAAGAAACCCATGTGACCACAGGGAGGACATGTAGACTCCACACAGAAGGCACCCCAGCTGAGGATCGAACTGGAGAACCTATTGGTGTGAGGCTACAATGCCAACCGCTGCACTACCGTGGCCGCCCTTACTTCAAAATATTGACTATTATTCTTAAACATTTTTATATTGTGTTATCTTGTAATGAGACAACTTTTCTCCACGGGATTCTTGGCCACTGTTACTGTACAAATATCAGCTAAGAGTACACAGGCTATAGTGTTGAAGAATGTGATAGCAGGCATTATGAACCAAGTAGAGGAATAATTTGTTCATTACAATTCTTTAATGCAGGAAAAACAAAATGTATGTCATGTTCTGTTACAGTTAAGTGACAACTTACATTTCCACTCACCACACCAACTCACTGAAGCTTTATTAAGCATGTCAGCCCAAACGGGTATTAAAAGATGATCTCTGCATTCATAAACACCAGTCAGAGGCACAGGCATCTATGAGTGAGCTTATGATAACACTGTAGATTCTGCCAAGGGACAAAATCTATCAGCAGTTGAGGAGAAGAAAAATAACTATTTAGAAATCTGATTAAAAATTTGTAATTGGGGAGAAAGACTTTTTTTTAGTCTAGGGTAACCTGGCTGGTAGAACATTACTACTTTCATAGTACTCATTTATTTTTGAGTATTACAATGCTAGTCCCCGATAATGAAAAACAAAAATAAAAAAATACAATAATATTAAAATTTAATTTTCTTTCAAAGGTACTCCATTGTTTTGTCTTAAGTAGAAGTGTGTGGACTTGTATTATTGATTTTTTCTGCTGTTCAGTTCTTAGGTGTAGTGTCTTCTATGCACAACCTGCAGGCCTTCCCATGTAAATGTAGGTTTTTTTCCAGGGTCTTTTGTTTCCTTCCATGTCATTTGTGAATTGACTAGCATCCAGTTTGCCTCAGGGTGGGCAAGCCATATCAGTGAGTGAGTAAGTGTCCTGAAATGGAATGATGTTCTATCTAAAGTGATTTTCTGAGTCCTGTGCCCACTAAATGCCAGTATAGGCTGCTCCAGTTTCATCATCCTGAAGTGGATTAAGCATGCAAGATGAAAAATTAATAATTACTCATTTCATTATGGGAATGACGTAAGGAAAATACTTCATGGCCTAAAACTTTATAAAATTATTTAAAGCAAAGCTATTGTAGATAAATATACTCCTCCAATAAATACATACAGGCATACATACATACAAATATTTCAAGCACGGGCATTAATACCCTTCTAGCCTGCCAATATACCCAATATACCAAAACACTTGTTCCCATAATAACTGTCCAGGCTGTTCTTAAAAGTATCTAAATTAGTTCTTGTTTTAATGTAATTTGGTATTCTGGTCCATGCATCAGCTGCTCTCTCAGAGAAACAATTAGTACACTTCTCATTCCTATAGAATCTTTTTTGATTTCTCCAAGTCTTTTGGGTTTCTAATACCATGACGGGAATGGACCCCATTCCTAAGTCAGAGTACGATTAAAGTTCATGAAATTAGTATTATTTCACTCTTTGATGTTAGCCAAAAGTGCTCTTCGCAGTACCCGCAATGTGCCCAGCAATGACTCCTTCTGCAATTCATACGGTGTTACATGAACTGGTAACATATCTAAATATGATTGTAAATTCTTTTTATAAGACCAGTTGCTCCTACTACTATTGGAACTGTCTGGGTATCTTTCTTCCACATGGATCTCATTTCTGCCTGCAGATCAAGGTATTTTATGACTTTGTGTCTCTCTGTACACAAGACACTATAGTCACTAGGTGTGGCAATTTCAATGATCAATGTTACTTTTGTCTTCTTTTCTTGGATCACTATGTCCAGTTTTCTAGCATTTATCGACTGTTGGTATTGGGTGATCTCATGTGATGTACACTTCATCATTTTCTAAGATTCTCTGTGGCTCATGTTTCCAATGTTTTTCAGCCACTTCGATACCATAATGTTTCCACAATCTCCAGTGTAACAATCTCGCCACATTATTATGCCTTTCGGTATACAGTCCCTCTGCCATTAGAGCATCGCAACCAGCAATAAGGTGTGTAACTGTTTCCAACTCGGTTCCACAAAACCTACATTTGTCTATTTCTCCCACATGTTCAATGGACTTAGTAAACCAGCGTGTACACAGCCCACTATCTTTGGCTGCCAATATTAACCTTTCATTTCTTGGTGTAAATTCACCTCTTCTTAACCATTCCTGCATTTGTTCTTGATCAACATGAGGCTCTTCCAGAAGTTTTTTATACTTGCAACTGTATTTATGTTTTTTCCACATTTCTTGCCTTCTCATCTGATCCTTCACCTTATATTCTTTCTTTTCTTTTTTAGCACATTCAGTTGCTGCCTGTTTTTTATCCACTTCTGGTTTGATTTCCATTCCTGCTTGACGTCGATATGCATGTCATCTTAGATTTATTCTCCTCATGTTTCAAAACTTTCACCACATTTTGATCTTGTGAGGTCAATAAATATGTGTGGAGTCCCACGATTGCAGATCTATACATGTAATTAATTTCAAGGAGGCCCATCCCTCCTTCAGAATGGGGGATATATAATCTTGGTATACACTGATTTTTATAAATCATTTGGTGAGCATGAAGCATGCTTCTTCTTTTGATATCCAGTCCATCCAACACTTTTTGGGGCCAGTCAATCACTCCAAAACTATACGTTAGGACAGGAAGAGCAAATTGATTTATGCCTTGGATCTTATTCCTAGGTGTCAGTGCTGTTTTCAGGATCAATTTAAGTCTTCTAAAGTACTCCTTACTAAGCCTTATTTGCATTTGTTCATGTTTTATTGCTGATCCTTCATCAATTCCCAAGTATTTATACACCCCCTCTTGCTCAAGTTCTTTTATATCACATTCTTGTCCCAAACTGATGTTTTCCTGGTGTTGCAGTTTTCCTTTTTTAAAGGTTGCTTTTGTACATTTATCAAGACCAAATGACATTCCGCTATCATCTGAAAAAGTTTTGACAACCTGCAGCTGTGCTTTCAGTTCCTCATCTGATGAGCTCTACAATTTTAAATCAACAAAGAGAAGATGAGAAGTCATTAGACTTTGTTGTTTTCTAGAAGCCAAATTGTAGCCATGGCCTAGGCTAAGTAAGCAGCTTAATGGGTTAATGGCAAGGCAGAATAACAAGGGTGACAGAGAGTCGCCCTGGAATATCCCCCTTTGAATTTTTATCCCTGGGATAATAATCTGTCCTTTATCATGGCTTAATTGCAAAGTGGTCTGCCACTGTTTCATGGTTACTGTAATGTAATCAATCAGTGTAGGGTGTATCTTATACATTTTTAAGCACTCTTTTATCCATGAATGTGAGAACTATCAAATGCTTTTTTGCAGTCAATCCATGCCATACTTAGGTTCTTCCCCTTCTTACAATTCTCCACTATATCTTTAACAACAAAGGGTCCTTTGCTCCATATGACTTTCTTTTATTCCCTTTTGTTCTACTGCCATAATTGAATTTTCTTCTAAATGACTATAAACTCTGTCAGCGTCAATTCCCATGTATAGTTTGTATGTTGTCGGAAGACAAGTTATTGGTCTATAATTTTTAGGGTAGCTTGCAGGTTCACTCTTAAGAAAGAGCATTGTTTTTCCTGTTGTTAACCAGTGCGGTGTGTGTTCGGGGTGCATATATAAATAGTTCTTACTCATGGTTAAATCATCGTGCAAAGAAGTTAATACTTTAAGCCAAAAGTTAGGTACTGCATCTGAGCCTGGGGTTTTCCAGTTAGAGGCTTTTCTCAACTTTATTTCAATCTCTCTAGTTGTTATTTCATCCCATTTCATATCCTGCACCTTTAAAATTCTTATTCTCTCTTTTACTTCTTCTAACCATTTAGCATCTTTGTTATGTTCCACTGGATCTTCATAGATACTTCTCCAAAAATATATCTACTTCCTCTTTTTTGGGCGGTCTATCTATTCCTTTTACCTTATTTCCCAGTTCTCTATAAAACCTTTTTGGGTCATCAATAATTTGTTTATTTTGTGTTTTTCCCTTATATTTAACTTCGTATCTTCTAAGTCTTTCCGCCTGTTTTGTAATTTTTAGTTTGTTATCTCCAATAGTGCATAATAGATGCTGGTCTGTTCTAATACCACGCATTGCTTTTATCACATCTATCTTTCTTAATATTTTCATTGATCTGTTCCCTCTTCTATAATCTTCTAACAATGATACTTCTTGTCTTAGCTGCTTTATAGTTTTCTCTATTCGATATTTCCATGATGGTATTCACTGTTGCCCCCTCTTTTCCCTTGCTACCCTATGTTCCTGTGGTAAAACTTTATCAGTTATTAATTTAGCAGCACAGTAATATATTCTGTTTACTTCTGTTACATCACATGGGTCTCTATGGACAGTGGTAATTACTTATCTATCTTTGTCTATTAAATCAAGCAACTCTTCTCAACTCATTTTCTTCCATACTGAGGGTACATCCCTTGTTTTCCATTTCCTGTGGGCATTCTATAGAAAGTTCTAAAGCATCTTCCTGTGGCACATTCTCTTCAATTTCATTCTATGCCATAAGGGAACTCACTGGCCTATCACTCTTCAACATTGACTGCATCAGAACTTCCACAGTTTCCTGTTTCTTTCCTTGCTGTCTAGCTTCAAATGAATGTTTACACTGGTTTCTTGTGGAAGGCTCCAAAATATATTGATATGGCACCTGACCAGTTACTTCCTGTTCCACTGGTTTCCCCTTAATTTGGATATCCATTGCTCTTTCCTGTTGTGGTTCTTTCTGCATTTGATTTTCTGCACTGAATCCTTCTCTTTGCAGCTGTTCCATTACTTCAATTTCTATTTCTTTGACTTATCCATTACTCATCTCTTTTTCTACTTTTCCTCTTAGTCTTCTTATTTTTTGTATTGTAAAGTTTTCCATGTCTGGATTCCTTTGCCTATATTTTTCTTCAAATATCTTTGGTGCTGCTCTTTTTGTATTGGTTAGTTTTGCTTTCTCCTTTGCATAAATATTACACCATATTAAATCTCTTTTCCTTTTCCCTGTCCGTATTTCTTCTTCACATGTCTCCTGGTCTTCTTGCTTTTCATTATTCTGGGGACATACTCCAACATACTGTGATGTAATCTGTCTTTGACCTTCTACATTAAATCCTTCACTTTGCAGGCACTCTATAACTTCAGCTTCTATTTCTTTAACCTTTACTTTACAAATCGTCTTTTCTGCATTATGTTTTTGTATTATTAATCTTTTTATTGTGAAATTTTCCATATCTGGATGCCTTTGCCTGTATTTCTCTTTGAATTCTTTTGAGACTGCCTTCTCCTATATTAGTTAACTTAGCTTTCTCCTTTGCATAAATATTGCACCATATCAAATCTCTCTTTCTTTCCCATGTCCATATCTCTTTTTTAGCTTTTTCAAATATCTCTAAGTTTTGTTGTTTATACTTTTCCACTTCCTCAAAGGCTTCATTTTCCAAAGAGATCAAAGTTTCTTGATCTATATACTGTTTTTCAAAAATCTGTTGTATTAATGAACGCAAATTTTATCTGAAGCTTCTGTCAGTGTTTTCTGCAAAAGTATTTTTCTTTCCTCTAATTTCTGTCTTAATCATTTTGTATATCTTGTATCCAGAAATTCTGGGCTTCTTGCATAATAATAATACATAATTTCTTTCTTAGCCTCAATAGTCCACTGTATCATCTTTATGGCTCTTTTTTGGCCAATCATTTTTTGTCCTTTTTGTGGACTGCTGCTTCCTTCTACAACAGGGGGGCCATCATCCTCCTCCTGAGCCTGGCCCCATTGTAGGAATATTTCCGCATTTTGAGGATTCTACACTGTCATTATTTCCAGTCCTGGCACCAGTGCGCCTACCAGGATTGGGCACTTTTTTATCCTGGGTCTTGTGCCCCCAGTTATCTTTTTTCATTTTTGATTTACTTCTGTCCATGATATATGCTATATAAATACAGTCTGTATATCAGTATCTTCTATATAGGTTGTCTGATGATTCTCTAGTACTTTTTGATAAGTCTCAATCATTCCCAGAAATAGTTGTCTCTAAATGCTCTATATACTTGAATAAGATTTTCCTCTTAGATATCTATAAGAGGCACTGTAAAAGTTCAGATATTTTTGTCTTTCATAATAACTTAAATTTTCACATCAATGGATGTCCTTGATACATTTCCACTGTACTCTTTCCAGTTTACTTGGGCTTGTTTTCTTATAAGGTTCCCACATTGTTATTTCATACTCAAGTTTGGGTCTAATATAACTAACAAACAATGACTTCATCATTTCTGATTTCCTAGAATTTATAAATAATTTTTATACAAATTATAGTTCTATAACTATCATTAACCAATTGGTTGATAGGATTTAGGATTACCACATTTCCTTGTGACCAAAGCTGAAATTAGGAAACACCCTTAGCACCACCCACAACTCCACCCATACCCTACCCACATTTCACCCATTTCATGATGATATCATCATCTCACATGAGGGGGAACACCCTCTTTTTTCAATTGTGATGCTTTTTTTCCTGCAAATTTACTAAGATTTTTGTAAAAAATAAATAAATAAATAAATAAATAAATAAATAAAAGCATAGTAAATCCGCAGATTTAACAAACTCCAAGTCTGTTTCTTTTTTGAAACAGAATACCAAAGTTTGTACAGTGTTTTCCACATTACTGGACAATCAGTTTGATTTCTGGATAGTCCTTAAAAAATGGATAGGTGATAATTCTAATATGAATAGAAATACTCAAAGCTGGATCTACTCATATACCCAGGTCCTTAAATGAATGCACAGTTTCAATCACTGTGTGCTGTATTAAATATTCACCTTTCAGTTTATGTCTCCCAAATCTTATATGCTTAGTTTTTGATGTATCTATCAGCATATTATTCACCTGTGCCCACATGGCCAATTTAGTCAAGTTCCTTTGCTGATATGCCTTATCTGTAACACATGTAATCAGTTTACCCAATTTCAGGTCATCTACATATAGACTGTAGAACACCTCTGATGAAAAAGTTAGGTCTGAAAGATACAATCTAAGTAAGGGCCTACGACAAAGCCATATATAGGACACCATGACTATAACCAAGAATTGCACCTGTCCAATTGCTGTACAATACTTGCCATGTCCTATTTGTAAGCCATGCAGCTATCTGGCTTATCAAGAGTAGATCAATACCAATTTGTTATAATTTATTGATCAGTGTTCTGTGTATGACCCTGTCAAATGCTAAAGTTAAATCTCTGTACATTACATCACACCACAGCATAATTTTTCATTCATAGCTGTTATTATATTGTTATAGAACATCATGCTACAGGTGGTAATCAATCTATTTTCAACATATGCATGTTGATATATGGTTTCAAGTCCTAACCTATCCAATTCTAACAGTAACTTATCCAATATTACCTTCTCCATTATTTTTTTCCAACATGAATGTAGATTTAAGGGTCTACATGACTCTAGGTTTGTCCTGCTCCCCTTTCCCGTAAAGGTAGGTTTATTAAGTGCATGTCTCCAATCTTGAGGAATCTCCCCATATTTATATGACCTAGTAAATAATAGATATAATGGTACTTGAAGTTCTTGCTGAAGTGTTCTCAGGTCATTAATAATAATTCAGTCTTCTCCCTTTGCTTTGTTTCAATCCAGTTTGTGCAGTTCTTTTTCAATATAATCTAATTTGACTCCAGTTTCTGCGGTTACCTGGATGTCACTAGGACAACTTATCACCCCCTTTGTAAAGCCAAACTGTTTTGCATAAGATTTTATAAATATATCTATAATCTTTTGCTTCTGAGAATAAATTTTAGTATCTACACACAGTTTATCAATTTGTATGTCTTTACTCCTTCCACATCTATGTATCTATAAAAAGGTTTCCTATTATGCTCAATATCTTTATATACATTTTCTTCAATTTTTTCTAGATCTTGTCTCACATTATGCATAATTTGTTTATCCAGATTGTTTATTTCAGTTTTCAAAGTTGTAGTTTGACCTCTCTTCAGTTTCTTATATTTTTTGTCTCTCACCTTAATGAGGTATCTTCTTCTTATGGAAATATGTCCCCCTAACATTGTATGCCTAGATGCTGATGTTAGACATTTTTTGCACTCAATTTCTCTTTCAAAACATTCCACATTCAATCTGCAGTTTTTTCGACTGAACACATAACTCCAGTTAGTTTTACATAGTGACTGTTTTTCTTGCATATAATCTGTAATTCATCTTTTGTGCATTGGTTTAGATTTCAGTTTGGCAGAATTATCTAGCAACAAATTAACCTTTATAACCCCTTGGTCACTGCACATCAATGGTGGTAAAACATGACTTGAAATAACAGTAATTTCTTTAAGAATACAAACAATGTCTAGTATGCTCTGTCCCCTGGTCGTTTTTTTTTTACAATCTGAAGCAATTGTTTTCCTGAATATTCGTTATGAATAATTTCCGTACTAGTGTTACTGAATCGATATCATTCCAGTCTGTTTCTGGTAAATTTAAGTCCCCAGCTAATATTATTCTTCCATCCTGTGTTTCATGCAAGAAATGTATGAATTCCTCTAGGTCATCAGCACTTGACTTTGATGATCTATACACTACAACAATTGTTATATGTTCCAGGGTTGTCTTTATTGTCACAGTTACACAATCTATAGTATTGGTGTTATTTAACATGTAATAATCACAGGTCTCATAACTATCTTTAATCCCTAATATAACACCTTCACCTGATTTTTTGTTAGAATGTATGTTACAGTAAAAACATTTATACCCTGACAGAACTGGTTTCAAATCATTGTTCTTTAACCATGTTTCACAAACAATAACATCAGTCTTGTGGGAACATAGCAAATTCCCCAATAAAAAAAAACTATTAATGCTCCTACCAATAACAATCATCAGAGATGCATCAAATGTTGCTATCTGTGAACTGTTAAATTTTTGACACGGCAAAAATCTTGCCTAGTGTTTGTCAAATACTGCAAAATATCTGCTGCAAAAATTCTCTTCCCTGATCTTGACAAATGCATGCCATCCTGTCTGAACATGTGTGCACAAAACTAGGCTTGGATGCTCTACACAATTCTGTTTTTTAAAATGAGATATTTTTTCCATGTAGGTATTTACCCAAAATTTTTCATTCAAGGTGACCTGACTATCCTATCTATATTTGATCTGTGAAAAATATATCCTAATGGGTCTACTTCAAAGGATCAAAATTTCACATCATCAAACCTCTGATCATCGAAGAACAGAGGATCAAAGTTGTAAAATATAAAACCGTAAAAAAAATATATATATATATAACTAGTGAACATTTATTTCATGTTTTTGCATCCCCCACACCCCTTTCTAATTAAATATACCAGCTCTGAGATCGCACTACAGTAATGAGAAATGTAAATTTCCTATTCCCCACTGTACAGTGATCCCCGCTCACAAGGTTCAATATTTCACAACTTTGATCATCTGGTCTTCACAGATCAGTGATTTAATGTTGTGAAATTTTGATCCTTTGAAGTAGACACATCCTAACACCAATACAAGCTATACTATCTAAGAGGACTGTAAGTTCCCTAACACTCAGAGGGACCTTGTGGATGACATCATTTGTACCCAGTGATTTTTTTTGGAAAACAAAAAGTTGGTGGTACGCATACATTGCATTTGGGTCAATCCCCCCAAAATAAAAATATGGACCAGATTCAATAAAGCCTCCACTAAGTGTACATGATATGCATTGAAGAACATTCTTATCAAATTTTTTGTGTTTTCTGGTCACTCAGAAAGATTATACTAAGTGTACATGTAGTCTACACTTTGTGGTAACTGTTATGATTCCCTGTTGATATTTACAGCTGCAAGAATATCAGTAGGAAAATTAAAATTAGGAGGAAGAAGGTGAGAGTTATGTCTGTGTTGTTTGTTCACTTACAATGATGTACACTTTGTATAGGCATTATTGAATCCTGGAGTACTCCTCTTTCATGAAAAATAAATAAATAAAATCTTCTCTCTTAATAATACAAGTGAAGCCACTTCTCACAGCAAATTAAGGATGATAATGGATATAAAATCTCCCATTACTTTGAAAAAGGCTACTTTCTATGTGCATTATTACTAGGAAATGACGAATTATTATAACAATATTCATTTACAGTCATTAAATCGCAGTTTCAAAAAATCAGGAGCCAGGAAAGTATACGTTAAGTATGTACATTGGCACCTGCAAGATTTTTTGCAGGGGAGTGAAAACCCAGAGGCACCCCCCCCCCCATGCAGCCATTCCAGTGCCCCATTACTTGGCTATTTCTCCCCAGTTGCCATAAACACTGTTCAAAACTGTCAGTGTGCATACTGTTTTCTGTTTTACAGATTACAGATATTTGGATTTAATTTAAATGTTTTTATTTCAAATTTTATAGCACAAACACTGATAGACATTTGCTAAATAAATCAATACAGTCTCACAATGAAAACAGACTTGGCATTAAAACTTCTCTGCCTTTAAAATGCACATTCACTGAAACAGCATTGAAACCCGTATTCAAAGAAAATGCATCTGTCCAGTGGCAGATTAAGTTTACCTTTGGGCTGTTTTCAAATCATAGGCCCCTTGCACACATTTTTAGGACCATGCAAAAGTTCTTTGATTA
The DNA here is from genome assembly GCF_019279795.1 of Protopterus annectens. Classification (NCBI taxonomy): domain Eukaryota; kingdom Metazoa; phylum Chordata; order Ceratodontiformes; family Protopteridae; genus Protopterus; species Protopterus annectens. The sequence goes on from NC_056725.1 coordinate 376,816,062, forward strand.
ACCTTCCTGATTGTATTAAATTATAATATATAATAATTAAATTATTTCCTTTGTACAATACAGCGCAACTTGTTAGAGTATGTTTTAAATTTATAGTTTTAAACATTTTTCCAGTAAGCAATGAAATAAAACATATGAACCAAAAATGATAAAACTGACCAATTCATAACACTTCAACAATAATAGGCCACTCAAACTTCTGTCATTACAATCCACTGATATCAATCAATATGCACAATCTCTGCAGAAATAAAAGTCATCTGAATAATTCCACATTAAACAGATATGTAACTAATGAAAAGGTCGCTGCTAGCAAACAACTTTATATTTCAATGCGTCATCTAAAAATTCAGTGTCTGCTATCCTTGAAGAATAAATTGCATTAAAAATGCTAAGCTGGCAATATTGCAATAGGGAATGGATGGCAAACTGAAAATAGGTTCAAAGGTACTAGGCATCTCATCCAAAGCAGGACAAACTCGGGATTGCAGCATCCCACCCCTTAAAATACAACACAGTATTAGCAATCCATCTACATCCTGTGGGAGTAGACCCACAGCCTTCTGCATCAAGATGCAAGTATGCTACCTGCTGTGCTACTAACAATGCTTTAAAATTCTACACCACAATAGTGAAACATTTGCTAAACAAAACAGTTGCACATTGTAAACAGACTTAGCATGAGCAGCAGTAAACTCCTCTTCCCTGAAGCTCACAGTGCCTTGAAAATGCACTTGAAACTAAATTCCTTGAAAAGTGCAGCTTGGTAGTTGGGGTAGGATTCAGGCTCTTGTTTCTTGTAGCTAAGGTACAAGGTTTGAGCCTAAGCAAATTACTAGCCACCTGCTAACCCTAACTAGGGCATTTCACTCAGACAGACATCAAACTCTTATTGCAAGAAATCTGGACAAAGCCTAAAATAAATAGGGACACATTATAAATATTTCTCTCATGAAATTAGAAAATAGCTAAAATAACAGGATTTGTGTTAGTATGCATTTTTCTAAAGGATATGAAGTCTAAAACTCAAATGTATGTCATTACTTAGCAATGTCAGTCCTTTCTATGAGGAACAGGCAAAAACATGGGGTAAAAATCTGGAAATTCTGCAAAAACCTAGACAGCTGAGGGATATGCTACCTTCCTCTTACACACACACACACACACACACACACACACACACACACACACACACAGACATACACACACACACACACACCCTCACTCATACCTCTCAACCTCTTAGTGCAAGAAATCTGGACAAAGCCTGTCATAATGGGGGGGGGGGGCAAAGGCCCAAAACTAGGGACACCTTTTAAATATTGCTCTTATAAACTTAGAAAGTTGCTAGAATAACAGGATTTCAGTTAGAATACGTTTTCTGAAGGATATGAAGTCTGAAACTCAAATGCATGTCATTATTTACTAACCCCCTACCTCCCTCTTACACACACAGACATACAGACACACCCCTACCTCCCTCCTACACACACACACACACACACACACACACACACACACACACACTTACTTCCCTCTTACACACCCACACACGCACACCTACCAACTTCTTACACACACACACACACACACACCCCTACTTACCTACTTCTTACACATACACACAGCTACCTCTCACTTGTCCATTTGTGGCTCGCAGTCCAAATGTCTTCTGGAATTCAAATTCTGTGTGCGCAGAAGATGAAGACTTAAACAATTGGTCACGCAGATGGAGAAGACAAAAACAGGTGGCAAACACCTGTTGTGTCTATGCAAACAGACACAAAGGGCATTCTTAAAAGATGAACACCCTTAAAATAAAAAAAATATATCATTTTTTTAATTAAAAGAAAATTAATCTCCCTTGAATATGTAGTTGATGCCACGAACAGTGGTTGTAGCCAAGGTGCCAGTACACCATATCACCTTGTATTGTCACAAAAATAGCCCTCTTTGTACCAACATGAATAAAAACAGATTCATACTTCCTTACATTAAGGTGTCCCAAGGCTGGTCTCACATTTTCTATTTTTGCTTCTGGCAAGCATAACACTATTCAATGCTCATTATCTTCTCTGCAAGTGAGAGTAACACTTCCCCTAATAACTGAATCTCCAATTATAAGAATATGTTTTCTGACCAGATCTGAAGAATCTTCAACTTCTAATGCAATAATATCTGCTTTATCAGTTGTTACAAAGGAATGATCTTTATCACCATTAGTCTTATTAACCCCACTGTTTTCATTGTGTATTATATTTGCATGCATACAGTTCTTATCCAGCTGACTTTGTACATCCACAGCTTGAGCCATGTTGTCAGTGTCTGTCTTTCTCCTCTTTTTCTCTTACAGTAATGTTCTTCAATCCATCCATAGTCAGTTTTGCTTTCTTCCTTTTCACCTGCCCCTTGCCTGTTTTTCCTACCTTTGTTTTGAAAACATGCTCCCCCCGATTCACGGACCCTCCGTGTAAGACTAAATAAGTCTTACTCGGAGGCTGCAGTTGAATGGTATGACATCAGCATGCCATGAATATTCATGAGGGCACGCTGACTCAACTGCAAGTCTAACACGGACCGTGCAGGAAAGCAGGGGGCGTGTCCGACTGCCGAGCAGTCTAAAGGTCCATGCCCCTGCAAGTGTCCGAAATGCAAAATGTCAACACACAAGAGAGAGTCCGCTCAAATGTCCATGTACCCAACACCACACTCCCTGACATTGTAAACCCCCAGCACAGTTATAAAAAGTGAAACATTTAATTTTTTTTTCTAATTCCCGATATAGCTGCCCGTATTTGCGCGTGTGTGCGCGTGTGTGCCCATTGCTTAGCTGCAGTTAGCAATCCCAACATGGAAGAGCATAAGAAGGAATGTTGATGCAAATTATGCCAAATAGCAATAGCGTAATGGTAGAGCGTTCGCACAAAGAGGAGGCATTCACGGTTCGAGTCCCACCACTCCCCTTCCTATTTATGTTCTAAATTAGTATATGAAATAATTCCTGACATATATCATTAAAATTTTACTAAAAAGCATTGAAATGGCCTATGAATCAGTGAACAAAATATATATTTATAAAGGATCCTGACATATAATTGCCCGCAGTTAAGCAGCACTTTACCCAGTGCAATATAGTTGCCCGCAGTTAAGCAGCGTTGTACCTAGCACAATAAAGTTGCCCATAGCTAAATAGCGCTTTACCCAGCACAATAGAGTTGCCCATAGCTAAATAGTGCTTTACCCAACTCAATCGGTTTGCACGGAGGTGCGCGCCGTGCCAATCAGCGCACCGTAGGGCAACGTGGAGCAACGTAGAGCAAAGTTGCCTAAACACAGCCACACCCTCTAGCCTGTCTGGACAGTAGTAAAATAAAATGCAATGACAAGGTTCAAACCCAGGACTCTGTGCACCGTAATCAAAGTACTGAACCACTAAGCCATGACAGCTTAGGATAAACAGCCACTGTTAACATACATATACTATAAATGGTAGATTAACCATTACTAAGCAGGTCTGCAGTCAGCCGAGAATTTTCAAAAACGGCCAATCACAAAAAAGTGTGGGAAATGCAGCATATTTAAGCCCCATAGGCGGGAATACTCACCATAACTGATTGTAGCTCCCATCTGCAGTTAGAATGGCTATGCTGGAGAGGGTACACACTTTCAAGCGCAACATTGGGGCATCGAGGAGTCGAAATACATGGTTTGGCTCCTTGTCCACCGTCATGAATCAAGACTCCTGCAGGGCCAGTTCCAAGGGATGGAGTACAAAGCAGAGGCTTGGAACCGGTTAGCTCATGACCTCACCAGTGTCACAGGTGTTCCTCGGACTGGTGAGCAGGTCCATCACCACCATGCAGACCTGAAGAGACGGAAGCAGGACCTACTGAACCAATGGATACAGGAGGCCCGTGGGATGCAAGATGCCCCAATACTGAGTAGGTAGCCATGGAATGCAGTATGTAAGAAGTGCTAATTGATTCTGTATAATGGATAGGTATGTCTCAATATCCCTTCATTTACTTCACAGCTGCAGGTGTCCGTGCTGCGAATTAGCAAGCCTATGCAGATAGGCTGCTAAGGCTGCGCCACCAGGCAGGTTAGTGATTATTCTGCATGTATTGTTATATAAAATAGGTGAGAGAGCCTGAAAGAAAGTGTTGTAGCCCAATAATACAGCCATAAAATGCCCTGAATAATTCCTCTGCATGTACTGTTATATAAAATAAGTCAGAGAGCCAGAAAAAGAGTGTAGTAACCCATTAAGAAAGGTAAAATATGTCCAGAATAATATCTCTGCAGGTTCTGTCATATAAAATAAGTGAGCGAGCCTGAAAAAGAGTGTTCTAACCTATTAATAAAGGTATAATATGTCTTGAATATGCCTTCCATATGCACTGTAATATCAAATAAAGGAGAGAGCCTGTGGAAAAGTGTGTAATGTAATTAATAAAGGTATAAAACCTGGAGTGTGTCTGTGTCACTTACTTTGAAATGTTGTTGTACCCTTGCATTATACAAATAGTACTGTTTTAATAAGTGCTGGCAACCCACAGTTGGGCAGTCCCATCTAAAGTGGTTGATGGAAGTGTTAGTAGCTGTGAAGCATATATACAGTCCTTAACAGTCAGTTACTGGCTGGCATGCATAAGTAAATCTGGCACACGAGTAGCTTGCTAATTAGATCTCTAGAAATGTGAGTGTGCTACACAAAATGTAGGGTTCTGTACAAATCTAACTGAAAATGTCATGTGAACACATCCAGATATGTAGATAAAGAAATACAAATACAATCAATAAATATGTAGCAGTAACATCTGCATCTTGGACAGTTATCATGTCAGATATAGGTCAGGTATATAATGAACTAGCCAAACCCATTACACAACCTAATGCATGTTGCCAAGTGTAATAATACATGTAGGGGATATACACCTGCAGTCAATAGGAATGTAGTGTAGACTAAAAGTACTTATAAGATGTTAATTGAGGTTTCTTTCTACATCCTACTGTATGTGCATAAACAATGCAATTCCACAACTCAATGGGTATGTGTAATCTCAAAACATTTTTGGGACATATGTCCTATTGTTCTATAAATATCTGCATTCACTTTGATGCATGTGCCCTGTTCAAACACCACAATCATGGTGGCCTGTTGCCACCAATCATCCCTGCATGCTGTTGGAATGTCCACTGCTGTTCAATATATGCATGTGTTATGCTTGCTGTTCAACTGTTGGAACCTTGGTGTGTTGGGTTAATGGGAATATTACTGCATGCTGTTACAACTAATTTGGAATGCTGTTGTTTATGTTGTAATTAAACACACCTAATCACAGAACGTATGGGAAGGCCGGTCCCAACAGACCCACCTGTCCCTCCTCAGCTGGCGAGTGCACCTGGCACCAGCAGGTCCGGTGCCCAGCCCGGGCTCCCCTCCTCCATTGGTCCTGTGCCACCTTCAGGTGGAAGCGCTGCAGGGGATGGGGCTCGCCCCCCCCCCCGTGCAAGCGTGGGTGGAGAAGGGCCACCTGTCACCCTTCGAAGGGTCCAGGTTGTGGTGCGTAGGGAGATCCAGCATTCTAGGCCAGCTCGAGGTGAGAGTGGCGCGTCTCACGGGTGAGCCTGCCCATCCTACGCAGCCCCCAGCACAGCCACCCTCAGGGCTGTGAAGGTGCAGTGGTGACTGCCCATGGGTGGGATCTCAGTTCCACTGTTACCATCTGTGGGCTCATGGGCTTGAGATTTCCAAACATCTGTCCCCATCAGTTGTGTTCACCCACCCCATGTGTCATACACCGCCCCTGTATGCATCTTGTTTGTCTTGTCTGTATACCTCCTCAACCTACTTCCCCAAATATATCTACTTCCTCTACCTCACTTTCCACTCTCACCTGAAAAAAAAAAAGGGCAATCTGTACCCACAAAAAAATGACGCCCCATACATAGCTGCCCATTTCGCACACATGTCCGCTGGACATGTAAACTGATAATTATAATTGGCAGTACAACATACTTTGTTGTCCTCACCCCTCTCCCAGGGGTGGAAGGTTTCAAATTTCACTCCAAATTTATTGCATATGCACAGTTGTTGCTGGTAAAGAAATGGGCAGCTATGGACCTTCCCTACACCCATCCTGCACATCCCGAGCTTGTTTTCCTACTGTCTTTCCCTCTTTGTGCCCCCTTTTTCACCACTTTCCTATCTCCCCATTTTCTTTTCTTTCAAAGAAATTAGCACTGGGGTTAGCGGGAGTCAGCACTTTTAAGCAGAAGTAAGCGTGTTTAAGCGAGTGTGCGCATGTGTGCACTTAGCTAAGCATCATTAAGCGTCGCTCAAACCCGCTTACAACTGCTTAAAAGTGGCTTAGTCACTCTATGTCAAGGCCCTTGTTCTGCTCAGCAGCAAAGTAAAACACCTCTGTCAGTCTTGAACCCCAGACCTTGGACACACTAGACTGCATGAAGTACCACTAAGCCACAGCAGATATACAATAACTTGGTGCTGAAATAAATATTTCATGCATTAGAATGAGGGAATGTAAAGGGAAAATAGGAATGCCACAACACAAATCTTGTTCTGTGGGTCTTTACCAGCAGTTGTTGTGGAATTGCATGACATGACTGTGAAAAGAGAACCAGCCATTCTAGCAGGGAATAATGTTACAGCAGCACCTTACAAACCCCACACAGTATCAGACCAGGATAAACACTGGCATAGTTGAATAGGGCAGAGGCCAGACTTCCCAACTGTGACTGCTTTACAGGGATGTCCCTGATTCGTAAACAAATGTTAGCTGTGCCCCTCTGAATCACTCTGAAAAGTACTAACATTAGGCAGAAAAGTGGGGAATCACACTTAATGAATAATGTCAATAAGTCAGAGTAGACACTGCTTGCACGTCAGAAAAGGTGTAGTAATACATATGCTCTGATTCCCTCGAAGTCTCAACTGAAATACGTCTCTTATATATTACAGGTGTATCTCACTTATATGTACCTTTCCCTGAGGCTGTTCAAATATATACCTGAGAGTATCTGAGGCCTGGCAGAGGCAGAAACACACAGGCATATCAGCATTTCTGCTGTTACACACTCTGCAAATAGCTTTGGAAGGAGTTCCACAAGCATGCCCTTATGTAGGAGTACAACACAGAAATATCACAGGATGTAGCCATGTACTGCTAGCAACCAACTGTGACAATGCCATTATTCCAGTGCTGAAAAGACTGGTGTGGTGCACAGACAAAGAATAATAGGCTAACCTCTGGCTACCATCTGGATATGTCGACAGGTGGGAGCTACGCAGACAGACTACTTGCCTTGATAGACTAACAGGTACACAGTAACCCTGTATGTTCAGCAAGAGAAACATCACACAATAATAAATAATGCTCTCTGCAGTTCTGCACCCCTACCTAAAAATACTATATACCTGTGTATTCAGACAAAACCAAGGGTGTAGGTAGGCATACTCAGTACTGAAATATGTCCGGTTGTCTTGAGCAGCCTGTGCTAATGTCAACACAAACAAACCACAAACTGTTCAGAAGTGAGTAACTTAATAATTACAGTATAGCAGTTCACAAACAGTGCATGTGCCAGAGGAATACATCACAACTACTTTTGTATGGCAGTTAATTGTCTAATTCAAAAAGAAAGTACATACTCCCATGTATCCTGTGTTAGCATTTGGAGGGGTGAGTAAAAGTCTACACTGAGAAGTGTGTACTGGAAGCAGCAACATTCAGGTTTGAGTACAACATGCATATCACTGGCTACAACCCTAGCTTCAGATATGAGACATATACCAACCTTCTGACTGACACAACAGTGTCCAGAGCAAAAAAGCATGGGCCCCACCTTGGAAAGCTGAAAGGGCTACCCTACCTAACCTAGCATTTTATAGCAGTGGGCTGCAATCACAGTGAGTACTGCAATTACCACACAGCAGGCTGCATGCAATTACTAAATGGTGAGCACCAATTGGTGCAGAGGCCGTCACATGCACATGTGCAGATACCTAGAAAAGCAGGCTGTACCTGCTGTTCACACATGCAATAATATCATTGCAAGAACAGAGACAGAGAGAGCGAGAGAGAGACAGAGACACAGACAAAAGAGACAGAAACAGAAACAGACAGAGAAAACCCAAAAAGAAAAACAGTAACAACAGACGGAGCAGAGAAATACAAAGGTAAGGTATGTAACACATATGTATTTGCCGGCATGTAGTAGATGTTCATGAAGAGTACTGTACATACTGTGAATCATCCATATGTAGCAGCAGTACGTATCTATATGTATCTGTACATGTGCATAGGGCAAGGGACATACTGCAACTGTTAGTGAAGGGTGGACATATATATGTTGTTGAAGGTTATGTGCATATATCTATGTAGGTTGTAGTGTGTGGCATAGACAACAGCATGCAGTGCTGGTATATGTCATGTGGTGGTTAAATGCTGTGGGACTGATTTGTCAGATCTGCTGTGTTACAGCCAGTGAGGCCTGCTAAAGCTACATGGGCTGAGGACACCAAAATGCATTCTGCACAACACTGTGCAATATTATTACATAACTGTATATCTCACAACTGTCACATAATTGATATCCCCACCATGAAAGGTGGACTGTATATGTGCCTATATGTACATCTATATGTACAGCAATGGATGTTTAGATGTATGTGTATATATATGAGAGAGAGAAAGACACGGGGTCATACGTACTGCAACAGGTGCGTGGTGACCAAGGCATGGACTGAAGACCAGTGTCGATACTGCAGTGCCATCCCTTCTTTCCATAACACTGTACCCATTAACTACCACATAGGTGGAAATCTACCTAACACTGAAGGTGTGATGAGGGAACATGGGACACAGGTGAACAGTAGCCTCCCCTTTGATAATCACAGTGCCACACTAGTCTTGTAATCTGTCTACATGGTACATGTCATCACAAAAGGTGTGTCATCTAGGGAAATATAGGTCAGTGTTCCCCTGTACTCATCACAATGCCCCATGTGGTATGTACCTCACATGACAACTACAGCAAGTGGAAAGGCCACAGACATACCTCACAAAGAGTAATACTGGCCTCAAACAGATGCCCTATGCAGACTGACTCACAAAACCATAGCTAGACTGTGTTGCATACCACCCACACAGAGGTGACTTCTGCCGGACATACAGAGGTATATCACACCCATAGCTGTTGGACAACCACCATGTCAACATATCACAATCCCTCCGGGCTACACGGTCTAGGGCTCTAAACTTCATCAGCTCACTAAACAGCACATGCTGAAGGTATAGGTTCCTATCTCAGAGATATGCCATACTCTGGAATAAACCACCTATCAATAGCAAACAAGGCTCCTCATTAGCAGTTGTCATAAATACCCCTGATGATTGTTTGGGAGATAGGTAATACACCCCAGGAATCATCTCTGTGGTTCTGGTTGACAGAGGCAAGTGAAATCAAATTACATGTGTGTCAAAGACCAGGGTAGCATATGGCTAGGCTGCTCTAGGCCCTAGGGCCAATAGCATATTGCCTACCTATGACACGATGCACACACACATTTACTCAGTGCAATACCTGCTATGTGAGGTTGAATGAGTGTGACGGTGAATGTGTGCAAGGTCTGTAAAGGTGTGATAGCTTAGTGTGAATTTGTTTCTGTCATGGTAGTTTGTGTCCTAGCTGTGAGGCCAGCAAAAGTTGTGTATGTTATTGCTAGGCAGACATAGTAGTATGGCATATGTTGTGACATAGTTCCTTGTTGATAACTGTGGTGTCCCATTGTAGGTAGGCTAAAGCAATACATGTATGCTTAGTGAGTGGTACTGCTGGTGAATCCAACTCCCATATGAACTGTAGTACTACCTGAAGCTGTAGGCCTAAACAGCACAGTATGGTGTATGTTCACATTGCTTGGAAACACTGTCCTGTGTGTTCCCTGTAGTCTTCACAGATTACATACCTCAGGCATAAGGTTTTGTAAGTAGTGGCACACAGTACTGTATGGTACACAGGTAAAGCTCATCTGGGTTGGCATACATTTGTGTGTTGTATGTATGTCTGATGTGTGTGCAATTATGCCTGTACCATGCCCGCAATCATATGTGTGTTACAGGGTATACGTGTGTATCTAGCAACATGTATACTCTGTTACAGCAGTATGTCACCTATATTAACAACTGTGCACATATGTTAGGCAGGGGTATGGCATCAATGACTAGGGTGGTTTACTGGTAACACTGTAACTGTACTTTACATTCATTGCAATGGATGACATCTTTCTTCATGCATTAGCTTGATATATACCCCTGTGGCGAGGTTGTGCATTGTGTCACAAACAGTGTGACGGGTACTGGTGTATAGTGGTTTGATATATAGAGTGTGCCAGGCACTGTCAGTCAGTTGTGGCCTGAGCACCAATATGTGGTATTGAACGTGTGTATACTCTGACAGACAAACGGATGCTATATATGGCAGTTAAGCGATATCTGTAGTTAAGGGTGTAAAGTGTGCCACATGACTCGCTCACACATATTGTTCATTTCTCTTTCAGGGCGATGGCCCACCAATGTAATCCCTGTTACACAGCAGCGGAGGAACAGGAAATCCACCACAGCCTGATGCAGCACTACTCCCTGCTGTTTTCCAGAAGCAGCCAGCACCAGCATGAGCGGACTGCACTGTGGCAAGATCTTGTTCGTCGGGTAAATGACATAGGCATGCATAACCGGACATATGAGCAGGTACGCAATCACTGCAGTGATTTAATTAGACATGTCCGGCAGCGTGCGTCTGATATCCATAGACAACAGCTTGCCACAGGTGGTGGGGTGGCCATTCATCTCCCCCTCACCAGAGTGGAGGAGCTGCTCCTAAGCGTGGTGGCTCCTGGCCAACAACAGCAACAGCAACAGACATGTGTCTTCATGGAGGCCAGAGCCACCCAGCATGTTGACATGGAGCGTGCAGGTAACGTGCCCTATCTGTAGACTACTGTTACCTGTATTGTTAGATTATGCATAGGTGAGATGTGTACTGTGTGTTTAGCAGTTGTGCTGCCTAGTGTTATGCAATACTGATATTTGGAATATTATCTGTATAACTGTGACTGTCGACTGTTGTTCTACTGTAGTTTAGCAAACCCACAGTAGCAATGCCACAGTTGTGGCCACTGACAAACTGTCTCATATTCTTGTAGGTGCCTCTGGTGTGACGGCAGGGCAGACAATTCATGCTGGTGAGTGTGTTATGACTTTAATATTGGTAATGAAATGTGCACGCCATAGGTGAGGTGTAGGCCATGTACACGTAACACACCTACGCATAATGCATGCTGTGCATGTTTGCTGTGAGACGTTGCACATCTCAGTAATGTCAGTAGCTGCCTCTATCACATGCAGTACACAGTGTGTACTGCACATTGGATAGGCATAGCTGATACACATGTACACAACATAACACGTTTGTCATACGCAGTACACCTCAACATGCTACACATGGCGTAACCACACACCCACTGTAAGGTCACACTTCAGTATCCCACATGTCATCCACACAGCACACATGATATACCTGAGGGGTAGAGGCCTATCATGGGGCTGTGCAACACTCTGCAACACATAACACAGTAATGTTAGGCAATGCTCCCTATTGGGCACCTCACACACCCATGTACAAAATGGCTGTGTAATTGTGAACATAGCCACGGCACTGCAGTTCAGGTACAGCATGCTAGGCGGTGGTCTGTCACACATTAGTAGCCTTGAGTGACCACATGATGCATGATGATGATGGCTCATGGTACTACACCCCATCCAGTTACAGTGACCATAGTACTACACATAGCAGTCATTGCTTTGCACCTCAATGGTGTGTGTGTGCAAACATATGCACCTATACACAATATGCATAGCATGTTGTGTGTGTGCAAACATATGCAACTATACACAATATGCATAGCAGTCGCCATCTGTACAAAGTGACACATATATGTCCTGGAATGCTATTGGGTTTATAGGTCACATGACACACATTGGGTATGTGTGATGTTTAATGTTGCAGTCGTGTAGCATGCCATGTCATGGCTGGCACTGACTTATCTGCAATATGTCCCACACTCACCATAACCACTGTACAATGGCCATGTTGAGCATTGGTATTCCATGTTGAGCATTGGTATTCCATCACGTATACATGCACCACTTATCCCGTGTGTGTACATAGCATACATGTGCTACACCTGTGCCCACAACTATCTGCTACAGACACAGACACTGTAATCAGACATGGAAATCTATGTGACACACAGGTAACACATGCAGCCATGGTATGTATACCTGTGAGTGATGGTGCACAGGACATTGCAGAGCTTATAATACTTGCACAGCAATGTTGTGTCCTTTTACACATTGTGTTCCAGGGTGTAGCCAATCACTGAACAACTACACACATGCATCAAAGCCATGTATACTGTCATTAACTAGGAATGTCTACACTCGCACTGCATGGTCTTGAGCAACACATATTCTGCATGCTGACACGTGTGAGGTGACTGTTTGCCTTGTGATACTGTGACCCACCTTCAACCACTATTGAGTATGTTTTGGATTGCTGGTGTATGTGTGTGTGTGTATCTGCTGTAGTGAGGAGTGTATTTGTGTGCATGTGTGCATGTGTGCATGTGTTCATGTGTTCATGTGTGCATGTGTGCATGTGTTCATGTGTTCATGTGTGCATGTGTGATAACATCATGTACAGATTGTAAAGTGCGTTTCCTGTCTTCCTCTCACAGGTGCTGAGGTTGGGTTGGCTGAATGCAGCAGGGAACCTGAAGTCACTGCCACAAATAGTGGAGATGATGATACATGTATTGTGGCACAGGCAGGTTTGACAGGGTATGTCATTGGTCCGCCAATCGACAGTACACAGCTTTCCACCCCATCTATGCGCACACTCATACTGCCAATACATCCCTCATCACCAATGGCCTCAGCCGAGGGACAGCATACAGTTGGCATTGACCAGGATAGTGTGGTATCCATGGCACATGCATCCCCTCACAGTAGCCATACCCAGATTCCTGGAACGGTACCACATAGGTGGATGTCCAGAGGTTCTTGTGGGAGCACCGCTGGTGGTAATGCACCTGGCAGATGTGCCCCCACAGGTCTTACAACCTCAGGTATGTTCCGGGCTGTAATGCAGGCACAGGCACGTATGGAACGTTACACCAGACAGGGACTAAGGGTGCAGAGGGCCTATAACACTGCTATCAATGACAGTATCTGTGACCTTGCCGTTGTCATCTGTAATTACACCGAGGTCATTGATAGACGTTGGGGGGAGACATTAGATGTGCTCCACAATGTGTTTTCCATGAGCCAGGACCATGCAGGATGGTTGAGATGTCGATGCGGATGTATGCCAGCAACATTAACGGCTGGCAGTCATCGCGGATGACCCACAGATCACAACTGCTCCTGTAGTGGCAGTACCAGCCCCGCCTGTCGATTGGCCGTTCTAGTAGACCACGTGCAAGTGGTTCTGGCCAGTCCCAGCAGGGACATGGGTCCAGTCGACATATCTCTGCCTCTGATGATAGTACCCAGTCAGGCTTGGTACCCGATACTGTCCGTAGCACCTCTGCTAGGCACAGGTACCGTGTCCGTGCCCAGAGACAATGATCTGTACAGCCTGGCAGGTACAGTCTGTGGCTGTCCCACAACCTCCCGCATATGGCAGCCACATGGTGGAGCTGTGTGCATGCAGACACACACACATAAACCAAACACCTAGGGCTCACACATACACACACACACATTACATCAGCATTGGCCCATGCTGTACTGTTGTCCCTCACACACACACACACACACACACACACACACACACACACACACACACACACACACACACACACACACAGAGAGATACATGTTGATTGGATGGGTCAATGTCGGGCACTGGCAAACCAACAACACACCCTGTGCATATGATGAAACCTGTGCCACCTCCTGTCATCTGTAACATTGATGCAGGAACAGGCTAACATGGTGCTGATGCACAGGGTGACATTATAGCAGTGTAGCAATGTTAGCATGTTGTCAACAGGAAAGTGTAATGATATCCTTGTAGGTATATCTGAGCAGGCATGATGCATCAAAGCTATGATTGTCAATGTAGTATTGTTTACACCAATGTTAAGTCTGAGTATGTATTGTCCGCCCATGTGCCACTTGGTTGAAGTGTATAGCGTTGCCAGCATGTGTTAGTGAGTGGACAGTATGTGTGTGATGTGTGCAGTACAGATTAGCAGGTGTACATCTGTGAACATGGTGGGGTGCACTGTCTGCATGTACGTGCATAGTGGACACATGGGACATGTGACATACCCTGTATTACACAGTGTTAACATCTCATAGTATCTCTCGGTGGCCAGTATGCATTCTACTACAGATATGTTCTAACATGGGTACACGTGTGTATGACATGGTTTGACACTATGCTGTGGGTGATACTGTTACTATCTGTCAATGTTTTACATTCTGGTAGTATACACAACCTCAACAGCCTGACTATAACCAATCATTAGATGATGTCCTGACAACTGACACACAGATGTAGGGAACTCAGTAACAGTTGGATCCTTCTGGTACTATACTATAACAGTAACCAGTGGTATTGACCGCCACCCATTCCTGGGACCATACCTGTTTGGCATATAGCCCTCTTAGGTACATGCAAACACACTAGGGATATGTCCATCCACATCTGGAAATGCATGCATTGGCCTACAATGCATTCTCTGGATGGGACACATATCCTACACAAGGGTATCATACAGACAGATACCTGTCGTCCAACACATGCTGTATAGCTCTAAGCCAACTTTAGCATAGTCATCCACATTTACTATACATAGTATCCCGACAGTACCACATAGGTGGTAGCCCCCAACATGTATGTCGGGTACCAATGTGTACATACAGCCAAGTGTTATGTCATCTGTCCTTTGGTATCCACATATCCAAAGGTATTGTGAAGTCCCTCGGTGTATCACATAAGAAATTAGGGGCCTGTATGCATATCCACAAGGCTGTTGTACACCTATAATGACTGTCCATTATTGCCAGACTTTGTTGTGTATGAACATGTCTGACATATACCCCAGGCATGTACCCTCACTCACACTTGTCTATGGAAACTGTCATGGGTGTGTGTGACACAGATGACCTTGGCCACAGATCACTACAGTGGCCGGCCTTGTCACATACATACATATGTGACCTACGTTCTGAGAAGCAGCGGCACAATCTGTCAAAGGTAACAAATGTATTCATGTAGTATGCAGGCTTCACACCTATGTACTAATTGAGGTCACATGTACATATATTTATTTGCCACACAGATACCTGATGTGTGCAATGCACATACTGTTTTAATCCTGATATGTCATACCGTAGTAAAAGCAAAACTCACACCGCATTGACCAACAGTGTCACACACACACACTCAGCAATTGCAGGATTCAAACCCCTACCTAACTATGTTATGACACTAGAGACATACACATTAACACGACGCGCTATATGCTTTACTGGGGTTCTCATTTCCACTGCTATATTTGTAGGATGCTGACATCATCAGACTTGCCAAAGGGAAATATACCTCTTTTAAGGTGTTTCCCTAGTCTCCAAAAATGGCATTCCTCTCAAAGGAAGTCACACTGACACACGCATCCCCACACGCACTCAGCAACTGCAGGATTCAAACCCCTACCTAACTACATTATGACACTAGAGACATACGCATTAACACAATGCGCTATATGCTTTATTGGGGTTTTCATTTCCACTGCTATATTTGTAGGATGCTGACATCATCAGACTTGCCAAAGAGGAATGAACCTCTTTTAAGGTGTTTCCCCAGTCTCCAAAAAGGGCATTCCTCTCATAGGAAGTCACACAGACACATACACCCCCCCACACACACACTCAGCAATTGCAGGATTCAAACCCCTAACCTAACTATGTTATGATACTAGAGAGATACGCATTAACAGAATGCGCTATATGCTTTACTGGGAGTTTTTATTTCCACTGCTGTATTTGTGGGATACTGACATCATCAGTCTTGCCAAAGAGAAATGTACCTCTTTTAATGTGTTTTCCCAGTCTCCAAAAAGGGCACTCCTCTCAAAGGAAATCACACACATACACACCCCCCCACCACACACACAGTCAGCAATTGCAGGATTCAAACCCCTACCTAACTATATTATGATACTAGAGAGATACGCATTAACACAACACTCTAAATGTTTTACTGGTGAATTATTTTTCCACTGCTGTATTTGTGAGACACTGACATCATCAGACTTGCCAAAGTGGAATCTACTTCTTTTAATGTGCTCCTAGTCACACACACGCACACACGCACGCACGCACGCGCACACACACACACACACACCAGGATTCAAACCCCTACCTAACTATGTTATGATACTAGAGAGATACACATTAACACAATGCGCTATATGCTTTACTGGGTGATTTCTTTTCGCCTGCTATATTTGTAGGATACTGGACATGGTAATGTGTGTGCACTTTGTTTTATGCAATCCCAGGAATGAACCATGTGGGTCATCAGGTGTTAAGAACTTGAACAGGACTCCACAGTTCTTAGCTTGTGTGATCTCCCTGTGGACAAATTGCCATTCCTTCATATGACAATACATATTTATGCACAGGTTGTTGATTTTGTGGATACAACATGTGTCTGGGATGTTGATAAAGGGCTATTCAGAGTCTATGTAGGACGTGTGTAGCTCCCTTCAGTGATGTGTGTCCTGGGTGGCTGCCTTGCAAACAGTCTAGCAGGTTTGGGAACCATGATCTGCCCATGATCATACCACAGTTGGTAGGGCTGTGTGTTTGTCGGTTTCCAATAGCTCTGTTTATGACTTCAATCATGATGGACTCAATGGCCTTGCAGATCAGATGTCATAGGCTTATAGGACTATAGTTCCCATGGTCTGTTGTGCACCAACACTTGTGGGGTGTGCCATATGTTTCTGTAACACATTCAACAGTTTCAGATCATGTAGAGAGGGTGAGGCTCAACAGACTGTTCAGGTGCAGGGTCTGTTTGTTCTGTAGTTCACTTATGACACATATAGGGAAACAATGTAATCCAATTGATGCCATGTTTTCAGCTTTGGAAGGAGTTGTTTACCCATTCTACATGTGATATCTCCTGGTATGATGATTGGGACTTTTGTCAGTGGGAGGTGAGTATGTATGTATGGGCCTGTCTGACAAGATGTTGGCATTGTCAGTCAGGTACAGTTGGCCCTGACTCAGGACATATATGAGTGTACATTGCTATGTATGACATAGCTGAAGGAAGTGTCATGGTTCTGTCTGGACTCCTTCATAGATAATCTTTCCAAAACACCAACAAACCTGAGCACTAAACCCCTGTTATACTCTTTTACACACTTAACACCCTACTGATCCCTTTTGATCAGTCAACAGAGAGTATGTCATCATAATATCCTGGCATGTTCAAAGGTTTGTTTTGTGTGTACTCTCCAGTCCAGCTGGTGAATATGGGATTTTTGAGGCAATGTTACAACTGCCTTATATACACAGACAACCCTCACCTCCTCCCAACAAACTCAGATATATGTGAGAGATACAACTATATAGACAAACAGGAGGCTGAGCTCTCTCGACCCATGACTGGCACAGTCTATCAGGTGGTAAAGGTAACCACACACACCACAAATCCAGTCTCACATAGACCTATAGTGACAGCAAACAAAATACATTAACACACAAATACATACTCGGAGGCTCTAAATAATATCTGCCTAAGCAGCAGAGACCTCCTAAGCAGATACCCAAACAACTGCTACCCCACAACAATACCCACATATCACATGGTTCACAAAGTCAGTGTGCCACACAGTCACTGCCCTTAGGGCTAAACAACACACCTAATACACTTGTAATAGGTGACTCTATTGTCAGACACACTGATGTCACACTCACCGGGCTGAACAAGGAGACGGACACTTTGAGCTGTCTGTCGGGTGGCAGGTTCTGCCACATTACATATGCACTCAGGTCACTCCAAAGCAAGTACAAATATGGCTCCATCATTGTCCATGCTGGTGTGAATGACCTCAGACATTCCTCCCTGGACTACATGACAAGAGACATAGAGGAGCTCTCTGATCATGTAACCCAGGCCAGTATGACCCTGACCTTGTGTAGCATCTTACCCTCACCAAGAATGATGGCACAGTATACAGACAAGCTGATCAATTTTACAGTTGGCTAACATATTGGTGTCATTCAAAGGGGATCCAGTGTCTGTCAGCCTGGGATGACATGCTCAACATGCCACGTAGCTTCACTATGGACAGCTTGCACCTGTCACCCCTGGACTTTTGAATACTGGCTAAGGCTGTTGCCACCCCCACAGTGCCTTTTTTGGGCAAGGCTCAAAAGACAAACCCACCTCCATAGACAATACAAGGTAAAAGAAACTATGGGTAATGCTGCTCAACACCAGATGTCCAGACCTCAGAACGCACGCACTCAAGACTCTCCTCATGTTTTCGGCTTTGGAAGGAGCTGTTTACCCATTCTACATGTGATATCTCCCGGTATGATGATTGGGACTTTTGTCAGTGGGAGGTGAGTATGTATGTATGGGCCTGTATGGAGAATGTCGGTATCTGTGCAGTAACAGACACCTGGTTCAGGCTCCCAAATGCACACCAGTACTACCAGGTTATACTTCATACCATGCTTTTCAGCCACAAGACTCGGACTGACCAACAACTTTAGGGGGAGTATCCGTATACATCACAGATACACACACACCTCCAGGTTAGTAGCACTGCAGAAAGCATCAGAGACCATACATGTGCAGCTAACACTGGGCAACACTGCCTTTCAGTTTGTAGCCTGCTACAGACCACCCTCCCAAACTCAGGAACCCCACTCAGCTTTCCTGGGAACACTGGAGGATATGACGGTCTCTACAAACACCATTATATGGGGTGACTTCAACTACAGAAACATTGATTGGGAATTCTACTCAAGCCACAACACCCTCACCCAACGGTTGCTAGAATTACTAAACACAAATTCTATGTCACAACTGGTCACCACACCCACATGAGGGGAAAACATATTGGACCTGATCATCACCAACATGGGGACTCCATGTTCCACACCAGAGGTATGCCCTTCATTTGTAAGGTCATACCATACATTTATCTCACTGGACATCCATATCCCGTCCCCACCCCCATCCTAGGTTCTCTCGGTGAAGAACTTACTAAAAGCAAACGTCACACTTCTCAAAACCGAGGTAGTATCCTTCAAAGACCCTGGGACAGAGGTAAATATGGCTCAGACTGCTGAATCCTTTACAAACACATTCTATTGACACCTACTGGAATGCATGGATCGTGCTATCCCAAATAAAAACAAGACTCACTCCTCCAAAGGCAGGGGACCTGTCTGGTGGACCCCAGCCATAAATAAGCTATACAACAAAAGGAGGGGGCTACTACATGATAGAGCACAATCCCAAAAAGGGAAGGCATCTCTGATCAGTACTAGCAAGAAGCTACGTTCACTCATGAATTCATCTAAGACCGCTTGAAGGTAAATTGCACCAGACACTAAGGACAATCACAAGGCCTTCTTTAGTTATGTCATGAACCTGGGTGCCAACTCCCAGATATGCTGTGAGTTACTACAAAATGACAATACATACACTGAACCCACAGACATTGCCAACATCCTGGCAAACAGGTTCAGTGCAAATGTTACCCCCCCATCCCCCCTAATGAGCAAATGTCCATCCCAACAGAGTGTAGCCTCCCTGACATCACAGATGATCAGGTGAGTGCTGCCCTCTCCAAAGCAGACAACACAGCATCAATGGGACCGGACGGTGTCCCGGCCTGCATCTTACACAAGCTTCATGATGAACGTAACCCTCACATGAAGTCACTGTTCAATATCAGACTTACTACAGGATATGTACCCAAGGAATGGCGTACAGCAACAGTGGTCCCGCTCCACAAAGGTGGTGCCACAACAGACCCCAGACACTATCGCACTATAAGCCTATCTAGCCTGGTCTGCAAAGGTATGGAGCATATCATCATGGAACTCATACACACAGACATCGGGAAACTACAGACACTGGATCCTACACATTTCAGCTTTGTTGTGGGCAGATCTTGCCTCTTGAACATGGTCGACTTCTTTAAACAGTTACCAGGTCCATAGACATAGGGAAGGTAGTCCACACAGCCTACCTGGACCTCGCAAAAACCTTCAAAACAATACCTCACTCGGGCATCATACATAAGCTCACCAGCTTAGATATCGACACATATGTCACAACATGGATTGCTAACTGGATCAGGGATAGCACTCACATGGTAAGTATTGCAGGTGCCATGTCTGACTCTACATCAGTTACACATGGCGTCCCACAAGGTTCAGTCCTGGGACCTCTCTTGTTCAGTATATATTCCCCTGATGTACAGGCTAACACAGGAGGAATATGGCTGACCATGTTCACAGATGACTGTAAACTGGGTTCCATATTTGACTCTCCAGCTGGCACAAGCATCCTCCAAAAGGGTCTCACAGAGATGGATAACTGGTGCCAGAGCCATGGCCTACAGCTAAATGCCATTAAATGCATAGTCATCCCCTTTGGGAATAACAAAGTGCCCACACATTACCACATAGGTGTTAATACATTAAGTACGGTAGAAGTTGTTAGGGATTTGGGGACACGAGTAGTTAGTAATCTTGCCTTTGACAATCGCATTGCCAAAGTGGTTAGACAGACCTTCTATATAGCCCACCTTATCCCAAAAGGTTTCACATCTAGATCAAGTAAAGTCACTGTGCCCCTATACTCATGAGACCCATGATTGGATACAATGCCCCATTTGGGATGTACCTTACCCAACACCTGCAGCAACTGTAATGGCCACAAAAGTACCTCACCAAGTGGATCTGGGGACTCACACAGATGCCCTGTGCAGTTCGGCTAAAGTAACTCCAGCTCTACTCAGTCGCTTACCGCATACTCGGATGCGATCTGTGCCTGTTGTTTACAGCCATGTCCAACGCAGAATTAATGGACATGCTCCACCTCAGGATATCCGGATCCCTTAGAGCTACACGCTCCAGGGACTTACACCTCAGCACAGATATTAGTAGGACATGCTGGAGGGACACATCCATATCCCAGAGGCTCCCCTCACTCTGGAATGGGATCCCAGTCCCGCATAGGCAGAGCCCCCCACTGACCCCCTACAGGAGACATATTGACGAGTGGATGGGTGATCGTATGTTTACCCCTGGGATCTCTTCTGGGTCCCTGCTAGACAGAGACACAATAAACTAAATGTAAAAGGCCTATCTTGTGTGACCTACTATTCACAGGCACAGTCTACTAATCTAACAGGGCTGTGAAAGCCAAACACACTCTGGCTAGGCTTATAAATGCCCTAGGGCAGATAGCCTAGTATCAACCTATGCACCTATGGTAATGTTCGGGATGCACATTGTTTATTGATGATACTGATTGCATGTTTTTTATCTTCTTTGCTTTCCCACTTTCTACGAACAACCTAAGTATCTGCAGAACATATTTTATTATGACAGGGTTCCAAAATATTATATATGTGTCTGTTGCCATATAACTGTGTGCACAAGGCAGATTGGTGAATAGTGAGAGGTTCCTGGGTTAACACATGCAACTGCCGGATATGTGTGGCCCACTGCTGTACTCAGACATGGCCTAAGTGTGTGAGCATGCCCAGTCTGTCCTTTTAGTGTTTTGTTGCCTGACATTTGCCTCATTTATTCAAGTGTGTGAGCATGCCCAGTGTGACCTTTCAGTATGTTGCTGTCTGAAGTCCACTACATTTGTTGATGTGTGTCAACATGACCAATATTAACATTTATACTATATGTGTGTGTTGAAAATCAGGTTCTATTCTTACTGCAGGGCTCACCTTTGTGTCATAACTCAACAGGGATTATGCTGTGCCTGCAGGGTTTCCATGAGATACTTTGCATAGACTTATCAACATTTCTTCATACAGGCTGACCAGTGCAATACTGTCATGGTTTAGTGGTTCAATACTATGACTGTAGTGCACAGTATCCTGGGTTTGAGGCCTGTCACTGCTTTATATTTTCATACTGAGCAGACCAGACTACTTAAGGGCCAGTAGAGCAAATATGAGCATGTTGGCTTTTGTTCAGCTATGCCCAACGTAGACCAAGCTTGTCCAACATTGCTCAACGTTAACCAACATTGCTGAACGTTGACCAATATTGCTCGACATTGACCACAGTTGTGCTAGTGTTAGTGTGTGCAATTGCTTTACATATACTAAATGGTGGTGAAAGCTGTTTAGCACTGTTTTATATTAATTAACACATAGCAATCATGCCTCAGGTGGTGCTGCAGGGCTGCCTATGTCGGATGCACATACTGCACTCCCTATACATGTTTGGGAACAGGTAG
Source organism: Protopterus annectens (assembly GCF_019279795.1). NCBI lineage: Eukaryota > Metazoa > Chordata > Ceratodontiformes > Protopteridae > Protopterus > Protopterus annectens. The sequence goes on from NC_056725.1 coordinate 376,838,682, forward strand.
TGTCAAGTTAGGCATCCCTTTTACTATATGTGCGAGTCAGAGAGAGGTATAATTTCCAGGGTTCCTACTGAGCCAGTGTATGTGCTATGCGTTGCCTCTTTGCCAAGGCCAGCGCATACTGGGCACGCCTCCTTCTGCCTAGTGGGGCAGGCTCAGGTTGTTCCTCCTCCGAGTCACGCTCTGCCTGTGATGGCCTTGGCAATGGTGGGGGGTGCTGTTTGGCCCAAGCCTATGCTGCTCCTGCTGCAGCTGTTTTCGCAGGATCATATTATGTAGCATAGCACATACCATGACAATTTGGGTAAATGTAGTTGGTGAGTACTGCAAGGCTCCACCAGATGTGCCCAGGCACTGGAACCGTGACTTGAGCAGGCCAAACACATGCTCGATTACATTTTGTGTTTGTGCGTGTGCCTCATTATGGCGTTCCTGTTCATGTGTGTGTGCGTTTCTGATGGGTGTCATCAGCCACGGCTCCACTGCATAGCCAGCATCCCCCACTAGGTGACCATGAGGGATGTCCCCATTGGCAAATGTCTGGTACAGCTGTGTCAGATGCCAGATATGGGAATCATGGTAGCTTCCAGGGCAGTCAGCACACACATTCAGTATTATGCCCTGGGCATCGCACATGACCTGGCAGTTGATGGAGGGGAAGCCCTTGCGGTTAAAGTAGACCCTACCCCGCTCACCGGCTGGTGCTTTGATGTGTATGTGCATGCAGTCTATTGCACCCACTACCTCAGGGTATTCCGCTATTTTCTGGAAGAGATGCATATTGCTGGCCAATACCTCACTGGAATTGGGAAAATATACATGATCACCGACATGTGCTGACATGGCATCCAGGAACTGGTGCAGTACCCTGGATGCTGATGCCTGTGATATCCCCATCATATCACCAGCTGGTATCAGGAAGGTACCTGTTGCTAACATTCTTAGGCCAACACATACCTTGGTTTCCACTGGGATGGGTTCCCCTCTGTTGTTTCTGTGTGAGAGGCGTGGCCTGCACAGCTCAACAATTTGCTGCAAGAGGTCTCTGTCCACTCTATAGCGCTCCACTATCTCCAGCTCATGTAGCCCCTGATAGGTTACCCTGGGCCTGTACACTCTTCTCCATATCCTCACTGTGGGTTGTCCAGCAGCATTTGCATTGTCACCACCCTCAGCATGTTGCATATGTCGCCTTATAACAGCAATGGCAGACCCTAACATTTCTTTGTCTGCACACACCAGCTCACACACACGCACACATGGTTACACGGACTAAAACTTGCTTATTCTTGCCAACACGCGTGCACACTGGCATAAACGCGCTTACACAACTTTACACAGCCTTAGACATGCTTACTCCGGCTTAAACGTGCGCACACAGGCGTACACGCATGCACACAGTCTTACTCAGATATACAGGCGCGCACCCGCGTGCATACACATTGCAGGCACTTCAGCAAGAAACTTTAGTGTTATCCACTGCATACACCTTCAATTTCCTGCCTTTAGCTAGGCTACCTGTCGACACACCTCTTCCAGTGATGTGTAACTGACAGAAGACACATGCCACTCTGCTCCAATGAGCTTCACTTCTTTCATACATACCCCCCTCGTGATGTCACCTATCTTCTACTCTGTTACTCCCCTTATCCTACTCCTACACTCCACTGACTGTGCTCATTTGCTATGTAAACTTGGGATTCACTAACCTAACCGTCATTTGCATAGGATTGCCTACTAATGCTTGGTTACATCTCTTAGACTGAGCTTCCCCCCTTAGCAACCTCCACTTGGTAGCCATGTTGTCTTCAGCCTGATATTCCCTTGCATTGTAAATTAAGAATTACAATAAAATCCACATTTGTGGATTTTAATTATTGGTTTTCTGGTTTTTAGAGTGCAGCGCTGCGCTACGCTTAAACACCGGAGATCGGGATAAAAAAAAAAAAAAATTATTTTATTTTTATTTTGCATCGGTGAACATTGCCAATGGCCATATTTTTGGCTATTGGCATGCTTACTCAACTGGATGCATCCTTTTTTTGGAGCTGTCACAGCTCCGTTTTGCTATTTGCAGAACCGTACTCAGTTGTCAACGGAGTACATTTCTGCAAATAACACTATTCTTACTCGGACAGGTTCGGGTTTCCTGGATCACAAATTTACCTCATTTGCATAGCTTTCGCCTGCAATCGAGGTAATTTGTATATCCAAGCCCTGTCCGTGTAAGACTCGTTTTAGGAGCTCTGTTGCACGCCCCTACCGGCTGTTCCTGGATCGCTCGGCAGACATGTTGGCTGCATGGAGTCTTACTCTACTCTTAGACTCCGTGCAAGCCTTCGTGAATCTGGCCCGCTGCCTTTTTTCTGTAGACTGAAGGTTTTCTGACAGAAAAATGTTACCATTCCCTGTAACCTGTGTGTTACATAACAAACCAGTGTCCTTTTAGTATGTATTCTCTTTACTTTACAAACATTAATCCGTTTCTTTTTCTTCCTTGTTATTTGTTGTAAACTTCTTCCTTTCTTTCTTTTTTTATTTCTTTCTGAACACTCTGAATCCTTAGATTGCTGAATACTTTTATCCAGAATCTCAAAGTTTTCAGGGGCATTGTCTTGTTTCACAGGGGTTAATTGATCTTTACAGTCAAGAAACACATCATTTCCTAAATGTGTTCTATTTGCTCTTTGCTTAACATTATTTATCTCACCAGTCCAGTCATTATATTTAACAACAGTTCTGCAAGACGTGCCAATTGCACACGTGCAATCATCGGTAAGTCTAGATTTACTTCTAATAGTGGTAAGCAAATGCCTGACTTCTCAATTTCCCCAATATAACTCCCATGCCTTATACAGTGTTCTGTTATGTCTGTGTATCTCCCATGTATATGTGTACAACTATATGCTGTGTATTTGTACGCATATTTGTTCCACAGTATATTGTATACAGATTGTTACTTTTTTGGAACTTTTCTCAACAGCTTTTGAAAAAGGGTTTCTAACTCGGTCAGATTTTCCCAGTAAATAGGCACTTAAAAATAAATGAATGAATATACAGTAGCAGTGATTCATGAAAACCCAGTGGACTGCAGTACTGGGTAATGCTCTCAGCCACATTCTGCACTAAAGCCAAGTAGGTAGCAGAAAAATGACCATGGCTTCCCATAAAAGATATGCACACAAGATAGCAAAAGTCAAATCAGGGCTAAAAAAATTGCTACCATTCTGCAGCATTGCAATGGGGGAAATTAAACTGCTATGTAGTTACACAAAACGTGGAAAAACAGACATCAGGTATGATAGTCACAAATGGACTACAGATGTACAGTGAAAATGGCAAAAATGCCTGACATGGGGAAGGTGTGAAGAACGAATACAACAGACCCATATAGGATAAAGAACTCACTTTAAATAGCTGCAACAAGGAGAACTGTAGAATGCTAATATGACCTTACAACCTGTCAAAAAATCATAGGAATACAAATCAGTGATCTATGCAGTACAACAACTAAGTGTAAGCAAATGGCAAGCAATGCAGCAAACCAGAGATGGATGTATAGCACATCACATGACACAGATGTAAGTGATGCTGTGCAGACCACACCAATAACAGCAACCAAAGCAGGCAGCATATAAAGAGAATGGAACACCACCAAGGCTCATCATGGCATATATAATCACTACAATAAACATGTCATTCTTTCCAGTGCACACTAGCAAGCTAGCAATGCACAAAACAAGACAGTGAAAACATCAGCACAAGTATGGTGTGGTCTGCTTGTACATCTGCACCCATACCCTCCATTGGTCTGCTTGTACATCTGCACCCATACCCTCCACACACACACACACACACACACACACACACACACACACACACACACACGTGCACACACACACATGCACGCACACGCACACGCACACACACACACACAAAACACTATCAGAGGGACACTCACAGTTACCGGAACTTAGCTGCAACAATGTTACATTACAGCTCTATGTACAGGTTGTGCCCCCCCTACACACACACACACACTTATTGGGCTCTCCCCTTTTCTCACATTTTGCCTTATTCATCAGGTTTGTCAATGAAGCCATGATTTTCTATATGCTCTGAAATGCATTTTATCTTATTTTATGCTTTTATTTTTACACAACATTTTCATACAGTAATGGCTTGAACAAAAACTATGATTTAGGAAATAAATTCAGTGATGTTGGCCAACTTTAGTTTTCCTTGCATCCTTTCAACACACCCTTATTGACCAAGACCTCACACTGTTTAGGAAGTAACTCACTTAAGCTGGCCAGAAGCCATAGGGTTATAGATGTTCTGGGATGCATTTTAGAGCATTTCCTCAACCTTTTATACCGGTGTTGACCTGAACAAAAATCATGAGTAAGAAAATAATTTGAGTCTTATTTTTTTCCTTTCAAAGAAGACATAAGTTGTGCACAAGGCTTAATATTCAAAGCTGAAAAATATTATCTCACAGTAAACTAACAGTAGAATTGTTGAAAGTATACACAAATCCTCTCTGGGTATACTGCCTGCCTCCCTACACGCCCCCCCCCAAAACAAAAAGACAGTCACTGCCTGTGCAGCCCTTTGATGTTAGACTGGGATGAAATAAAAGGTTCAAATGGCCATAGTCATGTATTTCAAGAAACTGCTGTTATATTTATATATATATATATATATATATATATATATATATATATATATATATATATACATACACACACACACACACAAACACACAGCATGCCTCCTCCTCATTCCTCACCGCTACCAACAAAAGCAGCCACTGCTAGTGCCTGGTGTGGGATATGGAAGAAATAAAAAAAATCACTACAGTATGAATTCCACTTTGTTGCTCGTAAACAGTACACTGCCCCTATATGGCCTATAGCAAACTTCTTTGTACACCTCTGAGGTCTCTGAAAAAAGTAAAAAAAAAAAAAAAAAAAAAGACTACATTGCTCCCATCCACAACAGAAACTATAATGACCTCCTGTGCATACATCTAAGGTCTGATTGTGATGAGAATTAAAGAAATAAACACACAATCCCCAGACCCCCACACAACTTTCAGGAACTTTCTAGACACACATATGACCAGGGCTGGTTTTAGAGTCGGTGCGGATGAGAGTAGAGGCTTCCACTAAGTCCATGTCAAAATCCATTTATCGATTCTGGGGTGTGGGGGCCACAGATTCCTGGAAGATCTAGGTCCTGAATGTTCTGTGATGTATTTTATGCTTTACCTTTTGAAATATAATTACTTGATAACTGCATTTTCTTCCACTGAAGAGCAAAAAAAAAAAAATGGACATTCCTTAAACAGGCAAACCAATCAGGTGGCCAGATACATGACACCCCCCACCTCAGCCACGTTTGCTACAATTTATATCCTGCCTGCAATGATCCTGCAGTGCTCGTGCTTTAGTTTAAAAAAAATTATCCTTTGTAAACTGTAGCAGACTGCTTGCTACAAATATAGCAGTCTCTACAGTTTATACCCTGCTTGCACGAACTGCTACAATGTGTAGGTTTTAGTTAAAAAAATAAATACTTCTTTTAAACTGTAGCAAACTGCTTGCTACATTTCCACTTTAAACCACACAGAGAAAAGCCAGTATACCATTAAAGAAAGATCTGGATCGGCCCCCAATACTTTGCACTTGGGGCAGTTGCCCCCCACCCCACCCCACCCTAGCTATGCTTCTGCACACACACACACACACACACACACACACACACACACACACACACACACACACACACATCTGCTGCATTTTTTGAGGTGCTAGGGTTTACCATAACTCATGGATAGACACATAGACAGGGAGGGCATATAGACTCCACATAGAAAAAAAACTAAAGTAGTAATCAACTTGAGTTAAGTACTGTGAAATGTCACTGCTGCTCACTGTGCCACAGTAGCAATGAACATTTTTTTACACAAATCCTCTTCTTGCTAAAGACAGCCACCTATCATGTGTAAAGTCTATGCTTTTAATTGTAAGTGAAAGAAAGAAAGAAAATATGGCCTGATTTTTACTCTTAAATGTACTGCAACCACCCTCCCAGATACACAAGTATAATAGTAATGCTGAAAATGTTTGTGCAACAAAGTGAAATACATTCCAGCCAGCTTGTTACTCTTACACACACACACACACACACACACACACACACACACACACACACACACACACACACACACACACACACACACGAGTAATCCATAGTTTTGCAATTATTTATGCAAATAGCAGTACACTGCAACTCTTGCACTGCCCCAAGAGATCTGTGAGTGTTGATTAGCAGGTATTAAACCACAGCAGGGATAAGTCACTTTTATTTTCCTCATTAAGGAGTAATGTATGCCTGTCACAGTCCCTGATTTCGCCTCAAAATTTTTGTTCTGTCCTACATAAAAAGTTTGATTTGCTGGTAAATCATTCAGGATTACAGTCAGTCAGTCAATAAATACCGACATCAGAGCGTTATAATTCTTATTGTCCAAAAATGCACATTCATGCAGTAGTTATCCTATTAACTTTTTAAGTGAATTAAAGTAATATTTAAAAAGTGTTTCTGATTTTTGATCCTTTTTTTCTGATAGTATGTGTGGCTTTGCTCAGAATTCTTTTGCAAAGATGTTGATAGTTTAAGTCTCTGGTGCTCTGCCAGTATTTATAATACTCCCTGAAAAAGAAAACCATCCCTGAAGATCAGAAACATCAGCTCTTAAAATCCCAGGTAAGCAGTGAGATCAATTACTCTAGTCTGCTGGCATCTAGCACTTCCCTTGCTCATGTCGACTCACTGATTATAAGCTTTATCTTGACAGGATCATATCACAACCCTATTTTGGATGAAGAGCGTAATCAGAAAATTATAGTATTTTTTCTCCTCATTTTTCCCCAACAAGTATCAGCTTTTGGGGGGCCCCCACACAGTCATGAATGATTAAGGCGGGGCCCTGCAGCCACTGGTATTGTGATACATAAAGCTGGCTGTGATGTTAGTTTTAGTAGAGAGAATGCCTACCAACAGGATTTAAAAATATCATGGGCATTGTCAGTGGGAAAACATTTGCTAAATTTGTGAAGTCTTTCACTTGACAAAACACTGTTACTTTAACCAGAGATAGGTTCATAGGTAGGTACTAGGCTATCTGCCCAAAGGCATTTATAATCCTAGCCAGAATGTGTCGGCTTTTGCCGGCCCCTTAGATTAGTTCCCTGTGCCTCTCTCCAGCAGAGCCATTGAAGTGATCCCTGGAGTAAACTTTCTGTTTCCCATCCACTCGTCAAGGTTTCTCTTGAAGAGGGTTAGCGAGGAGCTCCGCTTAATGTAGATTGGAATCTTGTTCCAGAATATGGGAAGTCTTTGGGACAGGAATCTATCCCTCCAGCATGTCCTATTTATTGTTTTGGTGAGGTTTAGATCCCTGGAGCGTGTGGCTCGAGGGGATATGGTTTTCTTTAGGTGGAGCATGTTCATCAATTCTGGGTTGGACATGGCCTTGTATGTCAGGCAGAGATCACCTCTGAGTAGGCGGTATGCAACCAAGTACAGCTGGAGTTTCTTCAGTCGAGCTGCATAGGGCATCTGCTTGAGGCCAGTGATCCTCTTGGTGAGGTACTTCTGTGGTCTTTCCAGTTGTTGCAGGTATCTTGTAAGGTACATCACAAATGGGGCATTGTACTCTATGATGGGTCTGATGAGTGATGCATAGAGGGGCCCAATGACCTCTTTCGATCTGGATGCAAACCCTTTTGTGATTAGGTGGGCCACATAGAAGGGTTTTCTAACCACTTTGGCAATATGATTATCAAAGGAGAGGCTACTATCTACGTGGGTCCCCAGATCCCTTATTAAATATTCTGTATTAAGGGGGCTACCACCTATGTGATAGTTTGTGGGTACTCTGTTTTTTCCAAAGGGGATGACTATGCACTTTTTGGCATTTAGCTTGAGGCCATGGTTTTGACACCAGGTATCTGTCGCAGTGAGACCCTTTTGGAGGATGTCTGTGTCAGCCGGAGAGTCAATTATAGCCCCTAGTTTGAAGTCGTCTGCGAACTTGGTCAGCCATAGTCCTCCTGTGCTTGCCTGTACCTCTGAGAAGTATGTGCTGAACAGGAGGGGTCCTAGGACTGAGCCCTGAGAAACGCCACTTGTAACCGGTTTAGAGTCAGGCCTAGCTCCCACAACTCTTACCATGTGGGATCTGTCCATGAGCCAGTTGGCAACCCATCTCATGACATGGGGGTTTATGTTCAGGTTGGTGAGCTTGTCTATAATACCTGAGTGGGGAATGGTGCTGAAGGCCTTTGCGAGGTCTAGGTAGGCTGTGTGGACCACCTTTCCCTCATCTATAGCCTTGGTAGCTGTCTCAAATAAGTTCACTAGGTTTAGGAGGCATGATCTGCCCTTACCAAAGCCGAACTGGGTAGGGTTCAGTGTTTGGAGGTTCCCAATGGCTCTGTTAATGAGATCTATGATGATGCACTCCATTGCTTTGCAGACCAAGCTAGTCAGGCTTATAGGGTGATAGTTCCCAGGGTCCATTGTGGCTCCACCTTTGTGGAGTGGAATAACCGTTGCTGTGCACCACTCTGTGGGCACATAGCCTGTGGAGAGGCTGAGTTTAAATATTGTGTTTAGGTGAGGGGTTAGTTCATCTTTGAGCTTGTGTAGGATGCAGCCTGGGACACTGTCCGGTCCCATTGATGCTGTGTTTTTGGCTTTGGAGAGGGCTGTTTTAACCTGAGTGTCTGTGATTTCAAGGGCACTACATTCTTCTGGTATAGTTATGGGCCCTTTTGGGGTGAGAGGGGGGTGAAGTTTGCACTGAACCTGTCTGCCAGGATGTTGGCTATATCAGTCGGTTCAGTGTATTTTGTGCCATTCTGCATTAACTCTAAGCAGATCTGAGAATTGTCACTTAGATTCTTGATATAGCTAAAGAATGCCTTGTGGTTAATCTTTGGAGTCCATGGCAATTTTTCTTTCGAAGCTAGCCTTGGATGATTGCTGATACTGATCAGGGATGTCTTCCCTTCCTGGGATTTTACTCTTTTCTGTACTAGTTTCCTCCTCCTGTTGTATAGCTTGTTTATGGCAGGGATCCACCAGACTGGTTTCCTTTTCTTGGAGGAGTGAGTCTTGGTTTTGTTTGGGATAGCATGATCCATGCATTCTTGTAGGTGCCCATAGAGTGTATTAGTAAAGGATTTTGCAGCTTGGACAGCATTATCCTTTAGCATGGGGGCTTTGAAACTTCCCACGTCGGTCTTAAGTAATGTAAAGTTTGCTTTTGAAAAGTTTTTCACAGTGGTTTCTTTGACCGGGGGTGGTGGCGGAATGTGGATATCCAGAGTAATTAGTTTATGGTCAGATCTAACCAACAAGGGGTTGACGTCCAGTGTGGAACACCGGTCGCCCATGTTGGTGATGACCAGGTCCAATATGTTGTCACCTCTGGTGGGGGTGTTGACCAGTTGATCCAGGGCATTTGAGTTTATAAATTGGAGGAAATGTTGGGCAAGGGAGTTTGTACTTGAGTAGTTCTCCCAGTTAATGTTTGGGTAATTGAAATCACCCAATATCAGGGTGTTTGATAGGTCCTTTATGTTTCCCAGTGTTTCCAGGAATGCGGAGTGGGGGTCCTGGGACATGGTGGGTGATCTGTAGCAATCTATAATTTGAATGGCAGTTTTGCCCATTGTTAGTTGCACGTGGATGATCTCTGAAGCATCGTGCTGTGCCACTAACCTGGAGGTGTGGGTATCCTTGATGAATATGGATACTCCTCTGCCTTTTGTATTTCGGTCTGGGTTTTGTGGCTGAAATGTATGGTATGAGTTGTAGCCTGCTAGTGCTGGGGTGCTCTCTGGAGCCTTAAACAAGGTTTCTGTTACTGTACATATATCGATTTTCTCCATACTGAGGAGTGCCTCGAGTGCATGCATTTTGAGGTTTAGACTTCTGGCATTGAGTAGTATTACCCTCAGTTTTTTGTTACATGCGCTATTTACAGTGGTGGGTTTGTCTTTTGAGCCTTGCCTAAAAAAGGCACTACGGGGGTGGCAAGAGCCTTGGCCAGTATTCAAAAGCCTAAGGGTGACAGGTGCAAGCCATCTCTAGCAAAGCAGCGTGGCTTGTCGAGCATGTCATCCCAGGCTGACAGACACTGGATCCCCTTTGAATGACACCAGAAGCTTAGCCAATTGTTGAAATTGATCATTTTTTCTCTATGCCGTGGTATAATTCTTGGTGAGGGCAGGATGCTACTCAGCGTCAGGGTCATACCGGCCTGGGCTATGTGATCAGAGAGCTCCTCCATGTCTCTTTTCATGTAGTCCAGGGAGGTACGGCTCAGGTTATTCACACCAACATGGACAATGACAGAGTCATATTTGTACTTGTTCTGGAGTGACCTGAGTGCTTGTGTTATATGGCAGATCCTGGCACCCGACAGGCAGCTAACAGTAACTCTCTTTTTTATATGTGTGTTGGGGGGTGGCACCCTTCTGGACTGATTTAAGATGCGAGTCATCACTGGGCAGTGCTGCTCAAGATTTAGGAGACTATCTTCTTCTTCTTCTTTCGGCTTTTTCCCAGTTAGGGGTCGCCACAGCAGATCACCTGTCTGCTCATGATTGGCAGTGGAGTTTTACGGTGTCGAGTTGCCAGCCCAGCGCCAAACCTTCCACGGAAGGCACACACATGCACACACTCACACCTAGGGCCAATTTGGACTGTCCAATCCACCTACAGCATGTCTTTGGGATGTGGGAGGAAACCAGAGCACCCGGAGAAAACCCACGCGACCATAGGGAGAACATGCAGACTCCACATAGAAGGCACCCCAGCTGAGGATCGAACAGGAGAACCTCTTGCTGTGAGGCGACAATGCTAACAAGATTTAGGAGACTATACTTCCCCAAAATATGAGTAGGAAAATGTTTTCAAGCACATCCATGCATATTCACCTTAGTCTGAGAACATTGCTCTGTCATACAGGAATTCAATTTAGTATGCCTGTGTTGTTGGCTTATAGTCAGTTGTGAAGTGTTTTTTTTGCGTTTCCCACTATTTATTTGGAAGACAGGTATCCAAGACAATTTGATTACTGTGAGTAGCTATAGAAAAGGTTGATAAGGGTCAGATGCTGCTTAACATAAGATCGAGAAATGATGGAGGAATAGTTCAAGCAGTTTATAAATACATTTGGGCATAACAGGACTCCAGTTTAAGGTATTAAAAATCCAACTATACCAGCTTGTTCTTAGAAATCTCAATACGGAAATAGAAAGGAAAGCACACACTTGCATGTAGATAGACAGTCAAGAGTGATGTGATCTTGTGTGTTGGGACTCCAGCAGAGTAGCTAGCCATGTTGTCAATATGCAAATCGTATACACTAACAATAGGGTCAATGTATAATTTACATATGGGGGGACAGACTCCAAGTTTGATCTACATGTAAACAACTGCATCAAAAGGACACAAAAAAGTGGCCTTCTTTATCGAAACAAAAAGTTTCTAACAAAGCCAAAATAACCCTCTCTCATGCGTACCTCCTACTTAGCCTTCTATATAGCTGCCAAATTCTTACAAATCTCATCATTGTCTTCACTAAGATACCTAAACTGGCTGGAATTACCTCACCAGCTTCTACTCTCTGAACTACAACTACTTCACTCTATACTATACCTGAAATCCTTCTGCCCTAGCCCATCTCCACTCATCTCTCAATATTCCCCCTCTAGGTCCCTACATAGCTCTGACCTTAACCTACTACAAATATACAAACCTAAGACTAAAATTGGCTGCAACCTCTACAGCTACAATCCTACCATATCATGGAACAAATTACCACTAGAAATCAGGGCCCTCAAACATCCAAATCAATTCAAAACTGCTACTAGAGAATACCTCCAAACTTCACTGGTCTTGCCACTGCACTCATCCTCCTTGATTTAGCCCATTAATTCATATGTAATCACCAAAACTTCAAACCTTTTTAGCTTGTAAACCTCTTCAAAGTATCACTCTTCGTCTCCATCTCGTACCTCCATTTCTGATGTCACGTATCTCATGAAATAACTACATACACTATGAACTCTCTTCACTGTTTATTGAAAATGCTTGTATCCAATAATTTCTCTTATGTATGCTTATTATTTTTTTTCCACTATTATTTTTCTGATAAAATGTATTTCATTCTGTATACATTGTAACCCGCTGACATTAACACTAAAATTGTAAAACTGTGGAGCTTTTCTCCCTGGGTTTCCGCTGAAAAAGGGCTACTTAGCTCAGTCGGACTAACCCAGTCAACAAATGTAAAATAAATAAAATAAAGAAACATGACATACAGTGACTACTCACAGACAGAATACCATTTCATACTGTTTTGGTTTATTACAATGAAACTCTAATTTACAGACATGCTCCTTTATACTGCATGCTTACAATGACTTCCTTAGTGCACATATGTTATTTTTGCATGTATACTTGTTTCTGTATGCTCACAAGGCGTAGCATCCACAAGATATAAACCTGAACACATTTCATTGATTGGCTATATAGCAAATACATATGACTGTTATAATGCAGCTGTGGTTTATCTTGTGAATATTAGTTTTTGGTATGTTCACATTCTATTTTCTGATATAGTGAGATTTACAACTTTCTTCAATGAATACAAATAATCAGTGGAGTCTGAACCTATTCATATGTATTTTATGTGTGTACATGGGTGTGTTAGTGGGGTTGTAGACACTGTCAGTTGCCACTGATTTTGTAGAATGCCTCTGATTTTTTCTGTCATATTTTGTTCTGTTCCTCTAAATTTTTTTTTCTTAAAGAAACATATTTGATGAATTATCACTTATGACATAGGCAGTCATACATTTATATAAATTAAAACAAACCATATCAACATATTTTGAGTTGCAAACATTATGCATCAAGTATCTTCTACACAGTAATCGTCCATATAATATTATATAGCTCATTCAATTCCTACCTTCCATTAAACCTCATTTCTCCTCCAAAACATTATTCTCCATGTATTACTCCCACAATTGCCATTTTTATGCAATTTGCTCCTACCCTTTTCTAGAGATCTCATTTCCAGTTCTTGTATCTCGTTACTATAGTCACTACTTCTTGTACGTTTGGTTTAGACTTTGATTTTCATTTTCTAGTAATTGCTTTTTTGGCAATCACCAGAACTAAACCTATGCTAACACTTTCATGCATAGATCCTAAATCTTCTAAACTTCTTTGCATATTTTTTCAGCCATACATTACATATAACCTCCCATTGTTTTTTTGTGAATTGCTTATCGAAAATCTTTCTTTCCAAACCTTTCTAACCACCTCTAATTGATACCTATAGCCATCATGCAGTATTTTATATGCCCTACAAATTTTCCCTTTTTTTTAACTGTTTCTGTTCTAGATTCTACTAAACTCTACCAGTGCTGGTCCTTGAGGATTGTAGTCACTAAATAATGATGGCAGCCATTTTAATGTCAGACTTAATAGCTTTCAGAGAAGTATGCTAATGCAAAGCTTGTTATTCTACCAAGTTTGTAAATATATAAAGTCAATAGCTGTGCGTAATTTTGGTCTTCTGTCTACCATTATGTTTAGCTTTCTCCTGGATTCTTGACATAAGTGGTTGAGACATATGGGGGGGGGGGTGCTCACTCTATTCAGACAATAATGAGTTTAGAAGATAAAGTCCTGTATAGTAGTTCTTTATGTACTTATTTATTCATTAATTGGATGCCACCAAACACCTGAGTTACACAGTTAGTCAAACAAGTGGATGTAACCAATGGTCACATCAGTGTGTATTTATATCTTTTTTTTTTTTTTTTTTTTTTATTTAACATTTGTTGACCAGGAAAGTCCGACTAGGTTCCACAGAGCCTGTTTTCAGCGGAGGCCTGGGGAGAAATGCTCCAGATATATCTGACCAGATAAATTCCTGTGTAGCAGTTTTTTTGTTTCACTTTTCTGCACAGTCGCACATCAGGATTGTACTTAATAAGTTGCTTCCTGTGGCAGTCTGTGCAGAATGTGTATGATAGCAGCTGATCATCGGCAGAGTGTTGCATCATGTTGTGTTGCCTTCTAACATCACTTGATTCCCTGGTTGAGGTTATGGCTATGGTTACATCTGTATGGAATCTGCATGTACTCCCTGTCTCTGTTTTTTTATCCATGTGCTTTTCATCTCTCAGACTCAAAGCTTTAAAATATATACCTCAGACCATTTGTAATTTTACTCTTGTGCAAATCTAACACCAGAAGGGTGCACAAAAGGTAACAAGATCTATTTGGAGAGGCAGGAAAGCAGACACTATTTCCAGACAGGATCTATGTATCCTTTTGTCTTTTCAGGGGTAACTACTAGTTTGGCAGCTTCCAATATTAAGCTTTAGACTAAACTTATTTTTCCTTTAAAGAAAAAAAAAATACTAAATGTCTTTCCTTAATCATGCTTTTGTTTGTCCAGGCCATCATTAAATCAACAGTTAAAAGATAAAAAAGCTCTGATGCACCTAAGAGCATTCAGAGGCTTACACCTTGCACCCTGACCCCCATCTTAATTCATTAACATCAATCAGACTTATTTCTGTAGACTCTTGGCCAGTTAGTGTGTGTGTTAAAAAGCATAGGGTAAAGTTAGAAAGTTAAGCAAAAAATGAATAGAAAGCAGTAATCCATATGGATGGTGTGGGTCTAGGATGCGAGGAAAAAAGTGGGGGCACTGGGACAGTACAGTAGTGGACCGGTGTGCAACAGGAGGGACTTTAGATTCCTTTGTCTAGGACTTCATTTTACCTAAGGCTCCCTTTGTTGATTGCTGCCAGACATATGTGGTGTATATCCTAAATAAAGTGGATAGAATGATTGGGGGCTTACTAAGGCAGTCTGTCAATGAAAATTAATAAACACATTAGTTGTTTGAGCACAGGTGAAGGTCACTGACCTGCTGTGATACACCCCCACCCCATTCCAGTTAGCCCCATCCATTTAGCTTGCTCCTGCAACCCCCTTGCTTTGAAGTCACCAGCCAGCATTGGCTTACACTAATAATAGAACAAAATAGAAGGGTGTGATAAAACATACATTATAGTACAAAATATTTTGTTTGTTACTAGTCTATCAGCATCATCAAAAAAATTATCATAACTAATTTATTAACAGTCTATCAGCATGATCAAATTCTAGCTTTACAGCAGCAGTATTCATCATATTATCTGCAAACCTACCAAAACACTTTATACATAAGAATTTCTGCTACCCCCACCAGCCATCACTACACTACAAGGTGCCCCCCTGGATGATTTTAAACACTCAGGACTCAAACAAAATTCACCTGCAAGCTCTCTGCAAACCTGCCAAAACACTTTATACATAAAAAAGTGTGTATAAATGTTTTTTTCCCCTTTAATCAGCTTTTCAATATGCAATGCTGTTTGGTTTGATTACTTGTGTTTAATATAATGTGTTTGTTGTACTTGCAATCTGTGTTGTGTGCACACCTTCCCTTCTCCTTCCCAGCTTAATTTTCTTAAGAATTGTACTTGCAGCAATTTCTGATTCCACTGTGCTTAGTTAAGGAGGAGTACTCAACATCCTTAAGTTGATTTTCTTTATAAGCTGTAAATGTATCCTTGTATACCTTATTACGTTTCAGCCAATACTTAACTGACCATATAACCAGCATGTTAAATAGATTTGTTGCAGACCACTGATTTTTTTTTCCTGAGTACTTTTTCTTGTTCTCTGGGGTGTCATCCTGCTTCGTTCGCCCTCCAGGCTCACTTCTCTCCCTAATCCCTCTCACCCCCTCCCTCTACATTTAAAGCTGTCCACACCACACCCTTTCCTCTGCCAGCTCCACCTTCCTTATCTATACATTCCATCTCCCAACATATTCCTAATATCACACTAGCACCCTATCTGCACACTACTCCCCTTCCTTCATTTCTACACATGTTATTACTCTTCTCATATCATCCACTTAGGTAGTTTGTCTGATTGACTCTCTAATAATCCCTAACCTAAAATGATTCTCTTTACTCTCCTATCCCTAATGCTCTTCTGCTTCTCTTCACTGTCATTATATCTGGTCCCGGTCAACCTATTCTAAGCTCTCCTACAGACACTATCCCTTACACCCTTAACACTAATCACTACTCCCTACCCATCATTGCTCATCTCTTTCACACAGACAATATACTGTTCTTTAAACCCAGACTGTTTCAGACGCAGCTGTACCTGTTTAACATTACACGTACTGACAATTTAACCAAAATGAAATCCTGTCTTTACTACGCAATCTTGAAATTCCTCCTGTTCTGTGATGAAATCCACCATAATCCTGGTCCCAACATCTCACAATCCAAATCTTCAAACCATATTCCAGGTACATAAAATATGCTTAAATTTATCCAGTAAATGCACACAGCATGTGCAACAAAATTTCTGAGTTGCATACTTGGATGACTGCACAATCTCTTGATACATTAGTAATCACTACTTGGTTTAAACCACACATAAAGGATACCGAAGTACTTCCTCCAGGCTTTAATATGTTCAGAGCTGACTGACTTAAAAGAAAAGGAGGCAGTGTTGCAGTAATACATCCTGCTTCTATTTCCCTAACCCCTCACAACCAATTCATACGCTCTTTTGACAAAGCTGAACTATTGAGCACCTACCTTAAATTAAATAATAATAAAAGTCTCTGCATTAAAGAGTTATACATATCCCCCCCCCCCCCCCGGCAATAACTTAACAGTTGTGGAAAGTATCTTATCCTGCGTATCACAAAATCTATGTCTAGAAACTGTAATATTAGGTGATGTCAACATTAACTGGCAGAAACTTAACTTACAATTCCCCACAGATAGCATAAACCTATTTGGATTTTCTCAACTAATTACTTACCCAAAATGGCTCAATAATTGATTGGAGTTTGGTCTCCCATCCTAACAATTTCTCTCAATCCAAAACACTCCTGCGTATCACAAAATCTATGTCTAGAAACTGTAATATTAGGTGATGTCAACATTAACTGGCAGAAACTTAACTTACAATTCCCCACAGATAGCATAAACCTATTTGGATTTTCTCAACTAATTACTTACCCAAAATGGCTCAATAATTGATTGGAGTTTGGTCTCCCATCCTAACAATTTCTCTCAATCCAAAACACTTCCAGCCTCTATTAGTGATAATCACCCCCCCCCATCTGTACAGCTAGACTTATTTCACATTCATGTAGACAAACACACCTACAAGACAGTACAAAACCTATCCAACTTTGACCAGCAGGCCTTTACAAATTTATTAAACTTCATCAATTGGTTCTCCCTTACTTAGCACTAGATGATGCAGCTGAACAATTTAATTCTACATTCCCAGACAGTTTAGCTCCCACCAGAAGGAAAAGAGTCAAAAGCAGCTATACTCCTAGGCTTTCTGTCTATACCAGATCATTCATGCAAAAAAGAGACAAGGCTTGGGCAACTTACCTAAAACATAAGACTCACAATAATTTACAGCATTTCAAAACAGTGCATAACCTTGTAAAGAAACAGGTTAATTTA
Source organism: Protopterus annectens (assembly GCF_019279795.1). Lineage (NCBI taxonomy): Eukaryota > Metazoa > Chordata > Ceratodontiformes > Protopteridae > Protopterus > Protopterus annectens. Next base: position 376,856,348 of record NC_056725.1, read on the forward strand.
CACAAAAAACAGTTCTATGTCAGCACAAATCCAGTCCAAAAGCCTTCTGGCACACTATAAAAACAAAAACCTTAAACCCAGGAAGTTAGTCCTCCTCCCAACCATCCTATGTTAGTACCTCCCTGACACAGCAACTCAGTTTAACTCTTACTTTATTGATAGCATAGCTTCCATCACAAACAAATTCCCTCCATCTCCCTCTACCCTCTCAGCCTCCAATTACCTGTCACTCCACATTTTCCCTTCAACTGATTCCTACTTCCTTTATCAAATCCTTCCTGTGCAAGCTCAGGCCATGTTTTGCCTCTGCAGACAATCTTCCTAACAAATTTCTAAAAATGTCTGCAGACTCAATTGCCTACCCTGTTTCAATAATCATTAATAGATCCATGACGAGAAGTGTCACTGTTAGAAGACTATAGAAGAAGGAATAGATCAACAAATATACTAAGAAAGATAGTATTAGAACAGACCAGGATCTATCATGCACTATTGTAAATAAATTAAAAATTTCAGCACAGGCGGAAAAAAACTTAGAAGATACACAGATAAATATAAAGGAAAAGTACAAAATAAGCAATTTACTGATGACCCAATAAAATTTTAGAGAGAATTGGGAAACAAGGTAAAAGGAATTGAAAGACCGACACAAAAGAGGAAATAGATACATTTTAGAGAAGTATCTATGAAGATCCTGTGGAATATAACAAAGATGCTAAATGGATAGAAAGAATAAGAAGTTTAAAGGTGCAGGATATGAAGTGGGATGAAGTAACAGCTAGACAGATTGAAATAAAGTTAAGAAAAGCCTCTAATTAGAAAACCCCAGGCCCAGATGCAGTACCTAACTTTTGATTAAAAGTATTAACATCTTTGCACGAAGATTTAGCCATGAGTAAGAACTATTTATACGTGCACCCCGAACAGACACCAACCTGGCTAACAACAGGCAAAACAATGCTCCTACTTAAGAGTGAACCTGTAAGCTACCCTAAAAATTATAGACCAATAACTTGCCTTCTGATGATGTATAAACTATACATGGGAATTGATGCTGACAGAGTTTATAGTCATTTAGAAGAAAACTCAATTATGGCAGTAGAACAAAAGGGCAATAAAAGAAAGTCATATGGAACAAAGGATTATTTGTTGTTAAATAAAGTCATACTGGAGAATGTAAAAAGGGGAAGAATTTAAGTATGGCATGGATTGACTATAAAAAAGCATTTGATAGTATCCCACATTCATGGATAAAAGAGTGCTTAAAAAATTATAAGATACACCCTACACTGATCAACTACATTGTAGTGACCATGAAACAGTGGCAGACCACTTTGCAATTAAGCCATGATAAAGAGCAGATTATTATCCCAGGGATAAAAATTCAAAGGGGGATATTCCAGGGTGACTCTCTGTCACCACTGCTATTCTGCCTTGCCATTAATCCATTAAGCTGTTTACTTAACAGCTTAGGCTATGGCTGCAGTTTGGCACCTAGGAAACAACAAAGTGTAAAGACTTCTCATCTTCTCTTTGTCGATGATTTAAAATTGTATAGCTCATCAGATGAGGAACTGAAAGCACAGCTGCAGGTTGTCAAAACTTTTGCAGATGAAGAATGTCATTTGGTCTTGATAAGTGTGCAAAAGTAGCCTTTAAAGCAGGAAAATTGCAGCACCAGGAAAACATCAGTTTGAGACAATAATGGGATATAAAAGAACTGGAGCAAGAGGGAGTATATAAATATTTGGGAATTGATGAAGGATCAACAGAATATGAACAAATGCTAGGAGGGTAGCCTAATGGTTAAGGTGCTTGCCTTACAAACACAAGGTGCAGGGTTTGAGTCTCACAAAGGATAATTGGCTAGGCTTACAATGGCTCAAAAGGGCACTTAGCCTAGTACTAATTTAAGTGAAACACTACTCAATAAGTAAGTGAAACTGGAGCAAGAGGGAGTGTATAAATATTTGGGAACTGATGAAGGATCAACAATAAAATATGAACAAATGCTAATAAAACTTAGTAAGGAATACTTTAGAAGACTCAAATTAATTCTGAAAACAGCTTTGACATCTAGGAACAAAATCCAAGGTATAAATCAATTTGCTCTTCCTGTCCTAACTTACAGTTTTGGAGTGATTGACTGGCCCCAAAACATGTTGGATAGATTAGCTAGGAAAACAAGGAGGATGCTTCATGCTCACCAAATGATTTATAAATATCAGTGTATACCAAGATTATATATTTCCTGTTCGAAGGAGGGATGGGCCTCCTTGAAATTGATTTCATGTATAGATCTTCAGTTGTGGGACTCCACACATATCTGTTGACCTCACAAGATCTAAATGTAGTGAAAGTTTTGAGACATGAGGAGACTAAATCTAAGATGACTTCTCTGATTAATTTAGCAGAAGCATATCAGCGTCAAGCAGAAATGGAAATCAAACCAAAAGTAGATAAAAATCAGGTAGCAACTGAATGTGCCAAAAAACAAAAGAAAGAATATAATGTGAAGGACCAGATGACAAGGCAAGAAATGTGGAAAAAGTATAAATATAGCTGCAAGTATAGAAAACTTCTGGAAGAACCTTATGTTGATCAGGAACGAATGCATGAATGGTTAAGGAGATGCAAATTTAAACCAAGAGATGAAAGGTTAACATTGGTAGCCCAAGATAGTGGGCTACACACACATTGGTTTAGAAAGTCCATTTCTATGTGGGAGAAACAGACAAATGTAGGTTTTGTAAAACCAAATTGGAAACAGTTGCACACCTCGTTGCTGGTTGCAACATACTAATGGCAGAAGGATTGTATACTGAAAGGCATAATAATGTGGCAAGACTGTTGCACTAGGGATTGTGCAAACATTATGGTACTGAAGTGGTGGAAAAACACTGGAAGAATGAGGCAGAAAGCATCATGGAAAATGAAAAAGTCTACATCACATGGGATCATCCATTACCAACAGTTCAAAAGATATATGCTAGAAAACCAGATATAATGGTCCAAGAAAAGAAGACAAAAGTAGCATTGATCATAGAAATCGCCACACCCAGTAACTACAGTGTCTTGCGTACAGAGAGAGACACAAAGTCATAAAATATCAGGATTTGCAGGCAGAAATGAGAGCAATGTGGAAGAAAGATAACCAGAGAGTTCCAATAGTAGTAGGAGCAACGGGTCTTATAAAAAATAATCTACAATTGTATTTAGGTATATTACCAATCCATGTAATGGTACGAATTGCAGGAGTCATTACTGGGCACATTGCGGATGCTGCGAAGAGCACTTTTGGCTGCCATCAAAGACTAAAACAATACTAATTTCCTGAACTTTAATCGTACTTTGACTTAGGAATGGGGTCCATTCCCTTTATGGTATTAAAAACCCAAAATATTTGGGGAAATTAAAAGACAGAAGATTCTTATGTCCCTTCCCTGTGGAAAAAATCCTTCATCCTTCCTCTCCACAAAGGTGGCACCCCCACAAAAATCTCTAACTTTAGGCCAATTGCCATTCTTTCACTGCTATCAAAAATTCTAGAAAAATGTATCCATAAACAACTTCAATACCTACTTGACAATAATCTTCTCTGTCCCACCCAACATGGATTCAGACCAACAGACAGCACTATCACTGTTCTACTATCCTTTACTGACACTGTCAGCAAAGCTCGTGCCTCATGTCTCTTCTCTGTTCTATAAAGTAGTTAAATTTGCCACAGGGCAGGCCCACTACTCTCATTGTTGCTCTGCTCTCAAGTTCCTAAACTGGTTCGAGCTAGCTCACCTTTAATCAACTAACATTAACTCATAAATTACTGTACTACAACTCATTTTCACAAACTACATCATCACTACTTCAACACTATATTTCATCTCGTGACCTACGCTCCTGTCACAAGTATCTACTACCTATTTACACCCCCTGAAAGATCTAATGGGGTTAGTCTGTACTCTCACTGTGTTGCCAAATCATGGAAAAGCATTCTAGAAGCAATCAGACTTATACCCCACTACTATTCCTTCAAGTCTAGGCTGAAGGAACATCTAACCAATAATTGGATCTGCCCAAGCTCCTTGCCATCGCAGTACTCTTTTTATTCCCTTATTCCACACTCTTAAAAGACTTTCTCTTGATATAGCCCACTCTCCCTTCTTGCTTTATCGACATTTTAGCCTCACCTCTCTTTAATTCCTTAACATTCTAATGTCCTTTCTTTATATTCTTACACTAACCTTTATCTATTCCCAGAATATGACTGAAATTTACTATCTAGTTCTCCTGCCAGAAAAAGTATACGGCTTTTATGACATATTACTTATTCTGTTATATATTTTTCATGCATCATTATGTAACATGCACATTAGGAACGCTCTTCTATCTTGTATATAATGTATGGTCAACGTTATTGCTTGCCTTTATATTGTGCTTATTTTTCTTTTATTGTATTTCACATACTGTACTACTTTGTTATTGTCTTAATACTTGTAACCATTGTCAGACTTTCCAGGTACACAAATGTCAAACAAATAAGTAAATATTCCATGTCATATACACACACGTCACTAACAGTGATCTGTGCCCCTAACAACTTCTGGCTACACTGATAGGTAGCTCTTGCTGCCAACCTACTATGCATTTACAGTTCAGGTCTGACTTTGTTTCATATATGCTCTAAATTAATCTCATCTTCAGTGTGACTAAAGTGCCTGTCTGCATCCTTTTCCTAGTCCACCTTCTTTCCAACCATTAGCACCACTTCACAAGATTGTTGACTACCCTCAAGTCTATTTCAAGGCCATTACCAAAAAAAAAGAAATACAAAAACTCCTTGAAAGCTTGGATACAGGCTTCAACCGCAACTTTCACACTTTTACACTGCAAATTTCTAAAAGAGGCTTGTCCTCCTCTCAGGAAGCTTCAGACACTTACAACAATAATTAACCCTTATAGCTTTAGACATGTCAGTAATTATTCCTCTGGCTAAATGTCCTTCCACAATCTCTGGCAGTTTTTTTTGCCCTATTGCTGATATCTGTCCACTAAAATACTTGAAAACAGTATATGATCAAAGTCTTGAATGCCTACTAAAATATGTCATCCTATAAGAGAGCCAACCTGGTTTTCATCCTATGTTTAGCACTCTAACACTATATATATATATATATATATTTGCTGACAGGCCAGATCTTTACAAACACCGAGCAAGCCTAACGTTACAGAGGCTACCTTTTTAGAACTTAAGAGGGCTGTCAAGACTACTGACCATATTATACTGCTACATAAACTGTTAGAAATAGGTTTCTCCTTGGAAGTGGTACAATGGTTTGAGAACTACCATGAAAAGAGAACTTTCTAAATGACTGGATCTTATAATGCCACTCAGACTGGGAGCATAATATGAGGGGTTCCACAAGGTTCAATCCTAGGCCCTCTGTTACTCCCACTGTTTATTAATGATTTCCTCTGCAATCATCTTCAGATTAACTGTATAATGCAATCAGATGACATTGTCATAACCAGGTCCAACAACAGGTCATCCATTGTGAACATCAGCATTGCAGACCCTCTGGGGCTATCACTAGTCAGCAGATGTACCTAGAACTAATTGTAAACCAAAACTGTTCCATCAGTACACAGACGCTGAAGTCAACAAGGTATTAACTCAGCTTAAAGTCTCATACAGAATAGCTACCTTGTTGACCATTGAGGCTAGGTGAGCTGTTATTATAAGTGTACTCTTCCTCAGGTTGGAATACTTGCTCCCTTTAACTGCTCTTCTCTCTGCACATAATATTGCGCTCATTCAAGAGTCTGAGAATAAAATATTTAAATTCATACACCAAGCTAGCATGCATGTACATCACTGTACTACTCTCAACTCAAACAACTTTCTACCTGTTAAAGCTAAAGTCACTTCACTGCTCAAAATATTAAATAATGGCTGCTGTCCGCCACTTCTCAACAGGCTGCAGTGTAGAAACCAATACTATACTTTTATAAATAATAATGGTATTCATATACATAGGCCCCCATTCCCACTATGTCTGAAAGAGCTTTCTCAAAAATAGTTCAGCTTTTTGGAACAATCTCCCAGAGACTATGAGAAATGTGGACAAAACTATTGACTTTCAAAAAAAAAAAGTCAGTGGCTATCTGTTCAAAGACAATAAATTAAAGTGCTATACAAACATGTGCAAACTCTGTGGTATACATATATCTCAACTGTCCAGAATTTTGCAGAATGTCTAGAGTCTGACTATTTTAGGTCTGTTCCACATAAAATTTGTAGTTTTCTGGCAATTCAATGAGGACTGAAGTCACTAAAAAAATGAGACGTTTGAATTTCAGACTTCATATCTTCCCAAAAAGCATGCTATTGAAAACTCTACTATTCCAGCAATTTTCTATGTTTGTAAGAGGTATGTACAATCTGTCCCTAGTTTTGGACCTTTGTCAACCCATCCCCCCACTGTTTCAGCTTTGTAGATTTCTTTCATTAAGAGGTTGGCAGGTATAGTGGTATACAAGTTCTTAGGTTAAACCCTAATGATCATCTTAGTCCAAAATCTGCAGGTTTAGTCTGTTTGATATCTACCTTAGGACAACAAGAGTGATGGAAACATAATCATCACCCTCCCCTTTTTAGTACAACCATGTAACATTCACAAGCTGATTCCTAGTCCACTACAGCATAGTAATATGTTACAGCACTGTGAGCTTTGCAATATGCTTACATACAATTCTGCATTTATAATGACTATGCATTGTACATGCAACCTTTGACACACCTTAATATCAGTATTGTTCTTGTTTTTTTTTGTTTTCCTATGTGCATTTCTTACTTATTGTCTTGGAAAGTATGGCCCAGGCCATGGCTGAAAAGGGTCCCCAGACCAGTTTATTTGCCAGCTTAACACAGCATAAATAAATGAAAAATGAATCGTGCCAATATGTTTTCTGTTGCTTGTAAGGTTTACACTGAAATGTCATGGTTTCTGCTCCCTTACAACCAAATTACAAACCATTATAATACAATACAAATTTCAAACAAAACACAGCTACAGTATCTGTTTCCTACTGTCAAAATGCACCCCCTAATTTGATTCCCATAGCAGTGCCATGATTTATATTTCTTATAACCGAAAAAGTAAAAACTGCATCTTTAAGACACTCACCCTTAAAGAGGGTCGTGTATAGAGAGCAGTGATATATATATATATATATATATATATACATATAGAGAGAGAGAGGGACGGAGCCTTTCTTTCTACAAAGCTGATCTCTCTCTACTTCCATCTGTCTTTAAAATCTCACTTACTATTACTTCCTGCCTCGCAGTATTTATACAAAGAAAAATCTTTATTTTTCCTCAGAACACTGGAACTCCTGTCTGCAGAAGTGGTAATAAAATGTGCTTGCTTTGTTTAGGCTCACTCATTTAGTAACCACAGATTTCCATCATTGAGTTAGTTCAATTATTTAATTATTATTTAGCAGTTCAGTCAGTACTAAGTAAATGAAAGCAACTTCAAGTTTCATCAGATTTATTAAATTAATTCTGGATTTCCCTACAGTTCTCTCAGGTAAGTGGACTTGTATGCATTTAGGATTTTGTGTGTTTTAGCTCTAATAGCCAGCTAATGCATCAATTTAACAAACCCAAACTCAAAACCTTAAACAATTTACAATTTATAATCTGAATTAAATATTCTGCGGGTTCATCACTACTGTTTTTTTCATATAAAACTTTTCCATTATCAGTAAGAAGAAGTAAATCTGCAATGTATCACTAGAAATAGTAAGTCTGAGAATTTATTGGAGGTAGCCAGCTCTTCAAATGATACCCCCAAGGCTTTTTTTAAGTATATTAGGAGTCTTAAAAGTAATGCCTAACACAACACCATAATCAGAGACCAGCACTAATACTCAGATAAAAAAACATGGCTGACAAATTTACTTCAAATTTCCCGTCCCTCGCACCCCATGTCCCTTTCCCTTAACACTGCTCTTCCTATCATCTCTATGGATCAAATCCTGAAAAGTATTTCTGAAACTAAAAATAATTCTTTGGGTCTGGTTAATTCACTAGGCTACCCTCTTTTTATCACAAGGTACATGATAGCTGAACCTCTTCTGAAGCTTTCTGTAATCTCAGTTTCTCCACATGGTGTGCACCTGAGCTCAGGAAAACAGTAGTTGTGATGCTTCTGTCTAAGAGCAGTGTGTTGTAACTGACATGGAAAATTATTGTCCTGTTACCCTTACTAGTATTATTTGTAAAAATCATGAAGCAGGTAATTCTGTTATTAACAGCAAAATTATAAACTTAAAAAAATTCTTGAAAATATTTAGTATAGTTTTGTGATTGGTAGGTCTTACTTGATTAATTGTGTTAGCTCTTTTGAGGGTGTGCCTGAAGCCACTGATGGGGGTTATTCTGTCCCTTTCAATTATCTTGATTCATAGATTCACAGGTAGTTATAAGACTTATCTGTATGAATCTTAAGCATAGCCTTACATTCCCATAGTAGTTTTTTTAGCCCTTATATTTTGTGGATGAATAACTCACAGGCAGGCAGAACAGGATTATGTTGCGACATTGAATTGTTGCCCATATCCACTTTGTGGTTTCCCATCCAGTCATCCAAATTTTATTTGAATAGAGTAAGAGAAGTGCTTTGCTTTAGTGGAGTGGAAGATAGTTCCATAAGAGTGCTATTCTCAGTTATACCTACCTAACCCTCCCACATGTGCTGTTTATGTTGCAAAAGTCATTGAGATCCCTTGATTGGGTGTTAATGCTACCATTAGACTTGTGAATGTGTAATAGGTCTGACAGTATAGGGTCTGTTCAGGCGCATTATGAGAGGCAGAGGTAATCTTTTAGTGGACTGTATGATAGAGAATAGGGACACACTTGAGACAATCTGCATAGTTTTTATGATTTAGGACCTTGATTTTCTTTAATGAAAAAGCACTGTGGTCATTCCTGTTGTGACAAGTGGTTGGACAGGTACATACCAAAATGGCATCATATTCAACAACTGGTCTAAGAGAAGAGTACAGTAGAATAATCACTTCCCTGGATGTGGATGCCATACCTTTATATGCAAGTTATGCATTGAGAAATGCCTTCCTTACAATAGGGGATGCATGATGATCAAAGGACAGTTTATTGTTGATATATGTTCCCTGAGCCTGACCACAGGATAATCTTTCAGGGGTGTTTTGTCAGTGTGATAATTACAATGATAGACATGCCCCCAAAAGGCTACTAGTATGCACTTGGCATTTTTAGTCCATAGTTTTATTACCAGCTACTTGCTTGTGAAAGTCCCTCTTGGAAAATCTTGATGCCCTCTGGGGAGTTTATGGAGGTACCAAGTTTACAATCATCTGCAAAAGTGGACAGCCATAGACCTTAACATTTGTTTTGAATTATGAGAATTAAATTTCAAACAAAAGTGGCCCAATGACTGAACCTTGGAATGCACCACTAATGACTGTTTTTTGCAAGTGATAGACCCACCCACCCTGATTTCCATGGTTCTATTTGTGAGCCAGTTTGCTGGCCAACAAGTTATATAAGGATTTACATTTAACTGGGGAAATGTATTTACAGTGCCTGCTTGTGAGATGGTATCAAACACCTTTTTCAGGTCTAGATATGAGGTGTGTACTGGCTTGCCTTTGTCCATTGCTTTATTAACCTTTTCAAAGTCAACCAAATTAAGTAGAAAGGTTCTCCCCTTAACAAATCTGAACTGGTGTGGGTCAAGAGTTTGTAGGTTGCCTTTGTCCTTATTTATTAAGTCCATTGTGATCCTTCCATACCCTTGCAGATGAGGTTAGTCACCCTTATGGGTCTATAATTAATTGGGTCCATTGATGCCCCACCTTTGTGCAGGGGAGATGACTGTTGCTGTCCTTCATTCATCTAGAATGAAGCCTGTTAATAGGCTGATATTGAATAGCTTCTGTAAGGGGTCTGATTTGTCCTGTTTCAGGCTGACCAGTAGACAAACCAGTATGTTATCCTATCCCATGGAAGTAATGTTCTTGGCTTTGTATAGTGCCTTGAGGGCTTGTTCTTGGAAGATTTAAGGGGATATATAAATGCAGGTATGTGATCTGGGAATATTGGAGGGGAGCAGAGGGTGCACTTTGAACTAAACTTGTCTGTTAGTAGATTGGTTATGTCCTCTGAGTTTGAGTATGAGATATCATTTACTATTAGCTTTGTGCAGTGCTGAGCATAGTTTCTGCGGTTTCCTATATAGTTAAAGAAGGCTTTGTGGTTATACTTTGCCTGGATGGGTATTCTTACCTCATACTTGGCTTTCCTTGATTTGATCATCAAGGTCTAGAATTCTGCATTAAGTTTAAAAAGTGTTTTAGCATTTTAAGAGTTAACTTTATTTTTGCATGCAGTTAGTTTTTCTCTTAATTATGGTTGTGTTCCACTATAAGGGTGTATTATTAAATTTGCATTGTATTTACTTCAGAGGGGGACAGATGCATCTATGTAACTATTATGAATTTAATTATCAATCAGTTTTAGTAAATTAGCATTTATATAATCACTGAATACCAAGGTATTAGAAGATGCCCCTGGCTTCAGTCTTAGGGTAAATGTGACATTTATGGTCTGATTTGACTAGGGAGGGAGATGACAATTGGTGAGGAGCAAATACTGCTAAGGACCAAGTCTAGGATTTTATCAACCCTTGTTGGTTGTTGACTAACTGTTCTAGATAGTTGATATTGATGAAGTCCATCAATTTATGGGTATGTGTGTTTATGAAGTCCATTAAGAGAATGGTGCTAAGCTTAATGCATAGGGACTCCATACTAGTTAGACAGGAGGTATGGGCTGAGGGTGGTATTGAGGGGGTCCTATAGCAATGATATGATAAGGGTTTTATCAGAAAGCTATACGTGGGTGAGTTGCATGTCATTATCTTATCTGTGTCTGGAGGTGAAATGTCTTTGTAAGAATATGGAGACATTGCTGCCTTTAGTGTCTTCATCTAATGGGATGGGCCTGAACATGTGGTAGGCATTGAAGCCCTGCAGAAATGGAGTGGCCTATGTGATAGCCTCTCTTTCCACTGGGCTAGTAATCAAGCAGCCTCAATCCTCACCACTGATGCTGGTGAGAGATGATCACTAAAAACAGGAATGGATTTACACAATATTTGAAATTCAGCTCTCTGCATCAATCAGAGTTTCCCCCAGGAACACTCAAGGAACACACTCCAGACCTGGGACTGGTCTATCTTTCTCTCCAGATCCCAGACAAGACTTACTTTGGAGCAGTGCATCCCAGTTCCAAGTAGCTGACACACCCACACCTGTGTATTTGATTTTCACATACATACACTCCTGGGAAAGGCTGTACAGATGTATTAAGTGTTTCCCTCTGCCCAGACTATAAGGTAACTTCACTGCCACCAGTCAACCACTCTCAGGCTCTTACAAGGGTATTATATTATACTGAGTAAAATCAATACTATTATAAATGGTAGAGTGCAACCAAAGCAGCCAGGCTTTTTGGAGTTGCCAAGGTGTCACTAAAATAAGCACAAGTACTCTCAAGATGTTAGGAGTATTCTTTAAAAGACCAGCCACAATGAAAGGTATAACAATATTTAATAATAATTAATAAAATAGAAAACATGAGAATACTAAATATCCAAGTACAATAAACACCAGTGTTTCAATCACAGGAGAAATAAAAATAACACAGTTGGACAGATTCAAACAGATGCAGAAAAACAATACTTAACTACTCTCACTGTATTTCCTGACTGTCTAAAGAATAACTATTCTCTAACTAACTTAATACAGCAAGGCAAGATAGGATGCTGAGATGCTTACTTCCACAAAGCAAGATGATGAGCTTCTGGCTAAACCAAACTGACCGCAATGTCATTACTGTCATAGATTTTTATATCAGGTTCCAAAGAAAACATAACAAAACAAACTGCAATGAGAGTTCCATCCCCTCAGTGCTAGTTATAGAATGATACCAGATTTGATCACCTGACTCTGGTACAATACACATTCAGAGATTCACTAAGATCTGTTGCAATATTTGAAAATTATAGAACAATTTCAAAAACTTCTGCTCTTCCCTTACAGAATTCTTTGTTTAAACATAAACATTTAACCAGTCATAAAAACACTGTTGATACATTTCTAACACAAGCAATTGTACAAGTCAGTGTGAGTCAAATATCACAAAATTATTTACAAAACCCCAGCTAATATTGGTATATGTTACACATGCACTGCCCCACTCTCCCTGGCACAGACTGTAACACTTCACATCATCACATCTCCCCCCCCCCTTTATAGACTCAAGCTACTTTTTCAAGTAACCATGGAAAAAACATAGCTTGAGAGAAATGGACCTGTCTGAGAACATATTAACCTATACTCTTGTCTTGAGATTCCATCTGCATTGGCATTGCTGTAATCTGGACTGGCTAGCACAGGGGCCCTCCCAAAACTCCTTTAAGCTTTTGGAATGTCTGCTCACAGGCTGGGGTCTACACTACCTTATCTGGTCTGTTTTCCCTTGTCAGGTCAGTGAGGGGAGCAGGTATTGTACTATAACTGGGAAAATATTTTCTATAGTACCCTGCTGTCCCCAAGAATGCCTTCACCTGATTTTTGGTAATGGGGCAGGCCACGCCTGCATAGCTTCCATTTTAGCAGGTTCTAGCCTAATCTTACTACTCCCCACTCTATGTCCCAGGTAGGAGACCCCTGCCATACCCACCTGACATTTACTTGGCTTAATGATCAACCCTACTCTTTGCAGTCTGCTCAGGACCTGCCTAACATGCTGAGGCTTCATTATGTTAACATAGTACAATCTGTATTCCTGTCTAGCAGGTTTACCCTGTAATTAACATCACTGACCTCCCCTACCACTTCAAAGAGTCCCTCCCAATCTGCCTGCAGCTTATTCTGTCTGACAGGAATAAGCACCATAACCTGATGTCCCATAGCACACACTCAGGCCCAAGCATTCCTGTCATACCAGACCTTTTTCTGCTGTTGGGCTTCTGCCAGGTTCTCCTGGGCCAGGCCCATGAGTTTCTTGAGCCTTGCTCTGATGTTTAGGACATATGTCACAACAGACTCCTTGTGAGGTTCACACTCACCCTCCCACTCATCACAAATCAAATCTAGAGGTCCCCTCACCCTATGCCCATATAGCAACTCAAAGGGTGAAAACCCTGTGGATTCCTGGGGCACCGCTCTGTAAGCAAACATGGGGCAAATATTTGTCCCATTCCCTCTTAAACTGGTCTGCAAATGCCTATAGCATGGTCTTTAGTGTAGAGTTTAAACTCTCCACAGACCATTAGTCTGGGGATGGTAGCGGTTGTCTTTAGGTGCTTCACCCCATAGTGATTCCAATGACAACCAGCAGGTCTGACATAAAATTGACACTTGTGTCCATCAGTATTTCTTTTGGGAACCTTCCCTGCTGAAAATCTCTAACAAAGCATTTGCCACCTTTTCTGCCTCAATGGAGGACAGGGCCTCTGCTTCAGTGTATCTGATAGCATAATCTAGTATACTGCTCCCGTATGGAACTTGGGGTACTCAGAGGTCTCACAATATCCATAGCTACCCTCTAAAATGGCTTCTCAATCACAGGCAAAGGCACCAAAGGAGTGTTGACCTCATCTCCTGCCTTGCCTACCTTTTGGCATTGTTCACGGGTCCTGCAGTACCCTGTAACATCTCTGGAAATCCCAGGCCAATAAAAGTTCGCTTTATGCCCATATGACCTGCAAAGGGAATGTCATGGGCTATGGCTAGACCTGCCAGATGGTAGGTTCTAGGCACTACCAACTGCTGTATTCTCTCACACTCAAGCCGTCCCACAGGGGTCCACTCACTGTACAGTAACCCTTTGTTCCAGTATATAGATTCCCCCTTTCCATGAGAATCAGGTGCCTCACTAGCTACCTCCCTCAAGTCTTGTAATGTATGGTCTGAAAGGTGAGCCTGTCTCAACTCTCTCTTTGCAACCCTTCCCAGCTTCCCTTCCACAGGAAGTCTAGTATCCTCTGACAGTGGTGCCTCACTGAAAGCCTGAGTACTACTACTCATCTCTGCCCTTGCAGTCACTCTGTCCAAGGGAAAATCAGTACCCACAAACAGTTGTGGGTCACCTTCAGTCTCACTGCTGCAGGGTAGCGCTCTCCCTGAAGTAGCCACCTTGCCAGTCCCATCTTCAAGTGTGTTGTCTGTCTGGATCCCCCCCAGGCTACCGGACTCGCACGTTGTCTCCAAGCCTGACTGCATGTAACTGCATGCACACAAGGTACTACATTATGAAAATCATTCCCTATCAAGACATCTGCAGGGATATCCTCAAACACACTTACTTGCTTCCTTTTTCACACTCCCAGTCAAGGTAAACCCTAGCCAAAGGTATTTGGAATGGGGTCCCTCCTAAAGCTCTAATTGGAGTAGACTACCCAAGCAAGTAGTGCTCCTCCTTAACCATTGCAGGCTTCACAGTGGTTAGCTCAGAGGCTCTTTCTCTTTCTCTCAGCAGTGGCCTGTTTCCCATCTACTACAATAGGATATAACCTCTTGTGGTAGTTTGGTACCCTTTTTGTCTCCAGAAAACTTACTGCTGGCATTCTGTCATTCCCACTTACTGGCTCTCCCACCTCATTCCCCACGTTGCCTCCATGGAGATCTATATGCTACAAGGCCCAACTGGTTACATTTAACGCTTGGTCCTGGCCACATACCTGAATTAGTGGCTTCCCTTGTTACTGGCAGACTCTGTTGGAGTGGATTAGGCTGCCCACCATGGGTTCCCTTAGACCCATGTGCAACATTGGGTATCTCTTTCCTGTGCATTGATGCCCTGTTTGCTAGGTATAGGTCTCCCCTTTTCCCTTACTCATCTGTGGTATTACATTCTCTACCTGCTAACCAGAATCTTGTGTTCTCAGGCAAAGTGCTAAGGGCTTGTTCCCTCACCAAAAGGTCTGCCAGCCCTTCAAAAATGGTGACCTGACACCCACTTACCCATCTATGAAAATAAGTGCTTAACTCAGCAAAATATTCACACACATTTTCATCTGCCTTGTGTCTACGCTCACACAACTTTTTTTCTATAAGCTTCAGGTGTTAACTTAAAACACTCAAATCAACACATTTTAATGGTATTATAATTTAAGCAATCAGTATCAGACACTTTAGAAACAACAGTTACAGCTTTACCATGGAGTAAAAGGGTCAGAAACTGTACCCAGAGCCCTTGGTCAACATTATACTGTTTACTCTTTCAAACATATGAATTAAGCTATCAAAATCATCACCCTCTTTAAATTGTGGAAGAAATTTACTGATCTTTATTGCTTCTGAGGTCCAGTTACTACCTTCCCCATTATCCCCATGACCTTGGCAAAGAGTCAGCATCTCCTTTTCATGTTGCCTCTGCCTCTCATTTTCTTTCACTTCCAGATGCCTTCTCTTTGCTGATTCTATTTCCAAATGTTTGGCCTCCAGTTCAATTCTCCCTGACTTCATATAGATTTTTTAAGTCCTCTGAGGCAAAGTTGAACTGTTCATTTTCTGACAGCTGTACACCCCCCCCCCCCCGAGGCCATTATGGTTGTTCTATTGGTTGCTGGTCTGTGATGCAGCTGTGGTTAAGACTGCAATAATTTCTCCTTTATTCAGGTTGGCATGCCCCAGTCCTTTGGCTTGGCACCTCTCAGCCAACTGGTTCCTTGTCACCTTGTCATAATCCTCTGCTGACATCCTTGCCTGCTCTCCCTGACTAACTAAGCTAACAAAAAATAAATAAAACTATTGTGATATGAAACGCTGAATATCCATAGTGTGGCTGCTTCAGAGTACAAGCACATTCTTTCGTGACCACTGTTTACAGGCTACAGGAGTTCAATATCCACACCACTGAATCACAGTATGTGATGTGGTGATCCCACCACTGCCAGCCAAATAAATATGTGATGCCCCACCACTGAACCAGTAATCATGGAGCCTCAATCCTCACCACTGGCAACAGTGGGGGATGGACACTGGGAGGATGACAGGTACACACACATTATTTCCAGATACAGCTTTCTGCATCAAGTGGAATTTCCCTTAAGAGCACACAGAGTCCACAGTCAGTCTGGGGCTGATTTCTCCCTCCTTCTCCAGGTTCCCAATAATACTCCCACTGGCACAGCTATAGAGTTGAGATCTCAGCTGAGTGGTCAAGCCAAGACCTCCAGCTCTCATCCAAAAAAAGTAAGCCAATCTGGTGGTCCCCTGCCATAAACAAACTTTACAACAAAAGGAAGAAACTTTTGCAGAAAAGAGGAAAATCCCAGGATGCAAAAAACTCCCTTACTAGCCTCAGTAAGAAACTGAGATGCCTCATAAAATCCTCCAAAGCTAGTTACAAAAATAAAATTGCCAAAGATTCCAAAGACAACCACAAAGCATTCTATAACTATGCCAAGAATCTTAATGGCAATGCTCAGATCTGCTCTGAGCTAAAACAGAATGGCATTAAATATACTGATCCGAAGGATATTGCCAATATCCTGGCAGATCGATTCAGTGCCAACTTCACCCCTCTCACCCCCTAAATGGCCCATCTCAATAACGGAATATTGCCAAATTCCAGTAATAACGGCCACACAGGTACAAAACGCACTCTCTAAAGCTAAGAATACAGCATCCATGGGACCAGATGACATCCCGGGCTGTGTACTACATGAACTACAATATGAACTGGCACCTCACCTAAGTGTCATGTTTAATCATAGCCTCACCTCAGGTTTCGTGCCCACTGAGTGGCGCAGAACTACAGTTATCCCAATCCACAAGGGGGGATCCACCTTGGATCCCGGAAATTACCGTCCCATCAGTCTGACAAGCCTTATCTGCAAGGCCATGGAGCGTATTATCATGGAACTTATAAACAAAGACATTGGCAACCTTCAAACACTGGACCCCACCCAGTTTGGGTTTGTGAAGGGCCGATCTTGTCTCCTGAACCTGATTGACTTCTTTGAATCAGTCTCCAGAGCCATGGACAAGGGTAAGGTGGTCCACACAGCCTATCTAGACCTTGCCAAGGCCTTTGACACCATCCCCCACTCTGGAATCATAGATAAACTTACTGAGTTGGGCATTAATCCCTATGTCACCCAATGGGTTGCTAAATGGCTTACTGATAGAACCCACACTGTAAAAGTAGCCAACTCCAAATCCAGCTCCAGACAAGTGACAAGTGGAGTACCTCAGGGTTCAGTCCTGGGGCCGCTCTTGTTTGGCATCTACTTCTCTGAAGTACGGGTCAACACTAAGGGACTCTGGCTAACAAAGTTTGCAGATGACTGCAAACTGGGAGCCATTATTGAATCCCCAAATGATGTGGATACTCTACAAAAGGGCCTTACAGAAACAGATGCTTGGTGCCAGAGCCATGGGCCCAAGCTCAATGCCAAGAAATGTATTGTTATCCCCTTTGGGAAAAAACATGTATCCATGAATTACCATATAGGTGGCAGTACACTAAACACAGAGAGTGTGATAAGAGACTTAGGGACACAGGTGGACAGTGGTCTCACCTTCGATAACCACATCGCCACAACAGTCAGGAAATCCTTCTATGTGGCACACCTCATCACGAAGGGCTTTTCATCCAGAAAAAAGGATGTCATTGTCCCACTGTACTCATCCCTCATTAGACCCATTATAGAATACAATGCCCCATTTGGTATGTACCTCTCAAGACATCTGCAACAACTGGAAAGGCCTCAGAAATACCTCACTAAAAGAATCACAGGCCTAAAGCAGATGCCCTACGCTGACCGCCTTAAAAAACTCCAGCTATACTCTGTCGCATATCGTCTACTCAAAGGTGATCTCTGCTTAACATACAAGGCCATGTCAAACCCAGAGCTGTTGGACATACTACACTTAAAGAAATCCCAATCCCTCAGAGCTACACGCTCCAGGGATCTAAACATTGTCATCACAATAAACAAAACATGCTGGAGGGATAGGTTCCTGACCCAGAGACTCCCCAGACTCTGGAATAGATTGCCCATACATGTCAAGCAGAGTGCCTCTTTGGACCTCTTCAAGAGGAACCTTGACGATTGGATGGGAGAAAGGACATTCACCCCAGGGATCACGTCAGTCGCCCTGCTAGACAGGGGTCCAGGAAAGTAAATAATGTGGGAAGAAATAGCCAGGGAATTGTTATGGCTAGGCTTGTATAGGCCCTAGGGCTGATAGCCTAGTACCAACCTATGAACCCTCTCTGTCCAAACAGTGCTTTGTGTCCCTGCCCAGGTAGCTGACACACATACACTCTTTGAGGTTTGATTTACACAGACACGCACACACACACACACACACACACACCTGGGAAAGGCTAGCACAGTTTTACTAGCTATTCCCCCTTTGCCCAGAATATAAGGTACCAAACAGAAAATGTGAAAATCTCACTCCTCTACCCAAAACTCATGCAGCAACCAAAGGAATAACTGTGAACAGTGCCAAACAGTCCAGTAAGTAGATATTCCAACAGCAGCTTTCTGTTGCTTTCTACAAAATAAATTTATTTCATTAAGCTCTTTAAACTAAGGTTTAGTTTACCTTGCAGTATGTGATACTTGCAGATATTATGTGGGCAAAACAGAAAGACAACTGAGAAAACGTATATATGAGCACAGATATGCTATAAGCCAAAAGAATGATAAAAATGCTTTGTTTAGACATTCAATAAAATGCTTGGGTTTTAAAAGATTTAAATTTGGAATATTAGAGGTGGTTCAAAAATCACCAAGAGGGGGTTGGTGGGAATTAAATATTGAATTATGTGAGTTGAAATGGCAATTTTTGTTGAATTCTTTCCTAGAACCTGGTCTGAATGAAACTTTGTCTCTAGCACCTGTTTTAAAATCAAGGGCTTTGATTTTGTAGAGGTTTAGCAATGCCTGTCTTTTTAATTGCTTGATGAACTAATTAATTGAATTAGTAATTAATTCTGTGTTTTGTATAAAAGGTGGATGGAGTGTCATGTTTTTGATTTCAGAATATAAGGTAGTTATCACCGTCACCAGCTAACTCTTATCAGTTACTTTAAGGCCCTTAACAAAGGGTGCCCAATCTTACTGTCTAATATTAATATTAATACTAATATTAATGAGTTCCTTTTACTAAGTGTAACTGACAAAATATGTGTTACTAAGTGATCTTGTTAGCTTTATTACTAACTTGAACTTTGATAATGTGTTACTATATGATTTATTACTATCATTTCTCTGACTGTTTCACTATTGTTTAAAATACTGTTATGTTGTTGTTATGTGGAGCTTTTCTCCCCAGGCCTCTGCTGAAAATGGGCAAAATTGCCCAGTCGGACTTCCCTGGTAAACAAATGTTAAATAAATAAATAAAATACAAATGGTAGTATGACCAAGAGCAAGGCTATTAGGAGTGGCCCACACTGTCAACACATACTCTCAAAACGTAAATATTTCTACACAGATCAGCCACAGCAAAAGGTTTAAATATATTTAAGCAATCACTGATGATGTCTGTGTGGTATACTGAAGATTTACCCATGGTTGGCATTATTTAATCATGAGGGCAAAGCCTGAGTGATTAAATAAAGCCAACCATGGGTAAATTTTAATATACCGCACTTAAATAATGTCTTTGTATAATGCCTCCGTGGTGCCCTTATGCATTTTTCTGGTATCCTGGGGATTTTCTGATGTACTACTCATGCATATGGGACTTTCATTCCCATGCTTATGCAGTACATCAGTGCTTTGTAAAGAAAGCAATGGAGAAAGGAAGGTCTCCTTTTCTTTTTTTTTTTTTTTTTTTTTTTTTGAAAAGAAAAAAAGAAACCGGAAGACAACATTCAGGAGTGCGGGACAGACAAAATAAAAGGATAATAAGGCAAGTTTCTTTAGTTTTGCAGAACATACCTGATTATTCTCTTATTTTTGTCTGTGCCGTCTCCCTTGTTCATTTGAAGTCTTGCATTTTCTCTTTTTGTTAATAAAAAGAAAGAAAGGTAAAAAAAAATTATGAGATATACTAATGGAAAAAAACTCCGAGTGACTGGACCTTTTTCAGTTGGTATAGTCTCGGATTTACAAGGGGCATGTTCAGCGTGCTCGTTTTTGAATATTAATGGACAGTCATTGTATAATTAATAATAGTTACTAGAAGAAAATACTTAGTATATATTCAAAGTGACATCAGAGTTCAAAAGGAAACATTTAAAACAACATAGCAGGACAGTCTCAAATAAATAAAGAAAAATATCTAAACTAAGCCTTGCTATATTCCTGACTGTATCTAACAGAATTATATCATAACCTAATTAACTTACTTAATAAAAGCAAGGCAGATATCGTGAATGGTTCTTCTTGTTCTTGTTATCATGTCCAAAATAGTATACTGAATGCTGTCTCTCTCTGAGACCTCTCAAATATTACTGCTGGGATAGCTTGCAGATAACAATTTATTGGCATCTGACTCTATCCCACTTTAAAGACAATGCAGAAATCTCCCTAGTGCAAACATTCTGTCTCTAGCGACCATAAAGTAATTTAATTTCAGCTATTTTTCTGAAGTTAACCTCCTGTATTCCAGTTCCCACTGTTAAAATATATACATTTAAACAGTTACAATAGTGCATGTACATTTCTGTTATCTTTGAGTAGGGCACACTGTGGATCCATTTTAAGTACAAGCATTTTGCAAATACCCTTTTCAAAACATGTCTGTACAAACAAATTTAATATAAACATGACATACAGTTTTAATACATATGTGACACAAGCATCTTACACAAATCATTTTGATATTCATCAATGAACATATAAGTATTTACAAAATTCCAGCTTGCTGGGCTGGCAGTATCTCCTTTCATCACAATGTGCAAGAAATGATAATGGACTATCCAAATTCTTTCCTGCTACATTCTTAATGTGTTACTGAATTAGTGCTTTACCTCGTACTTCATTTGCCTTACATACCATGTTGATTTCAGTCAGAAAAAATTGCATAAATCACTTGGTGTAAGTGATAAGAAAAATTCTCAGTTTTAATACTAGTTTCCTAGATTAATAGACCCTCTTGTCCAGAACAAAAACACACACGCACACAAACTGGTAATTCAATTCTACATATAGGACGGTTAAAATACAGCAACTCCCCAGTGTTTAATTACTTCTTAAAAGAAAACAGAAGCTTAAATGGTATAACTTGTCTTATCCTTTCATCCAGCACCAAGATGGAACAGCTTTTCTTTATAATACTATACAAATATATGGGGAAAAGTTGTGAGATGTGTCACACAGTAAATACTATCCGGTTTGCCTGCTCTGTTCTTTCCTTCCCTGAAATAGCACATACCTAGTTCCTTCTGTGCTACAAATGCATTTTCTCTGGCTGCTGTTAAATGATCTAACTTATAACCTCTGTTTAAAAACCTTTTGTGTGATATGTTGGAGGCAATTCCATTACAATCATTATGCTCAGTGTATTTATCCTGATGTATATTTGCCTACTAAAACTAAATTAAATAGTAAGGATGGGCATTTGCAGCATGAAGAGACATATTAGCTACTTTGTTTAAATGTATAATCTTATGAATCATTGTTTTCCTTCATTAGTAATAAACAATTAATCTCATTTTTCATTATCGCAAATGTAAATTTCATACTCCATTTCCAGTGAAATATTATAGCAATAACCCACGCCTGGGTGTGGGTAATGCGGGATTTACCCACAGTTGGCGTGACCAAACAAAGACAACCGTGGGTAAATCCCGCATTACCCACACCCAGAAGTGGGTTATTGATATTATACTATGACATTATTTAAGAAAAGAAACAATTACTTTTCTTAAATAATGGCATTGTATAATGCCTCTTTGCTGCCCTTCCGCAGCTGTCTGGCATCCGCGGCAGTTCTGATGTACTGCGCATGCCTACGCAGTACATCAGAGCTGTGGCCAAAAGCAACGGAGAAAGCAAGATCTCCGTTGCTTTTTACTGTTTCGCTATGTTAAATGGGTTTAACATAGCAAGACAGCTTTAAAATAAGCAACGGAGATGTCCGTTGCTTATTTTAAAGCTGTCTCACTATGTTAAACCCATTTAACATAGCAAGACAGGTTTAAAAAAAAAAGCAACGGAGAAGGCAAGATCTCCGTTGCTTTTTTTAAAGCTGTCTCACTATGTTAAACTCCTTTAACATAGCGACACAGTGTGTAAAAAGCAACGGAGATCTTGCTTTCTCCGTTGCTTTTTTTTTTAAACCTGTCTCGCTATGTTAAATGGGTTTAACATAGCGAGACAGCTTTAAAATAAGCAACGGAGATCTCCATTGCTTTTTTTAAAACTGTGTCGCTATGTTTAAACTCTTTTAACATAGCGAGACAGTGTTTTAAAAAAAGACTTATACTAATGGAAAAAGTCCGGGCGACCGGACCTTTTTCCATTAGTATAAGTCGATTTACAACAAGAAGTACATCAGAGCTGTGGCCAAAAGCAACGAAGAAAGCAAGATCTCCGTTGCTTTTTTAATGTTTCGCTATGTTAAATGGGTTTAACATAGCGAGACAGCTTTAAAATAAGCAACGGAGATGTCCGTTGCTTATTTTAAAGCTGTCTCACTGTTAAACCCATTTAACATAGCGAGACAGGTTTAAAAAAAAAAGCAACAGAGAAAGCAAGATATCCGTTGCTTTTTTTAAAGCTGTCTCGCTATGTTAAACTCCTTTAATATAGCGACACAGTGTGTAAAAAGCAACGGAGATCTTGCTTTCTCCGTTGCTTTTTTTTTTAAACCTGTCTCGCTATGTTAAATGGGTTTAACATAGCGAGACAGCTTTAAAATAAGCAACGGAGATCTCCGTTGCTTTTTTTAAACCTGTGTCGCTATGTTAAACTCTTTTAACATAGCGAGACAGTGTTTTAAAAAAAGACTTGTACTAATGGAAAAAGTCCGGGCGACCGGACCTTTTTCCATTAGTATAAGTCGATTTACAACGTGCACGCTGGCCAATCAAAGACAACCGTGGGTAAATCCCGCATTACCCACACCCAGAAGTGGGTTATTGCTATTATACTATGACATTATTTAAGAAAAGAAACAATTACTTTTCTTAAATAATGGCATTGTATAATGCCTCTTTGCTGCCCTTCCGCAGCTGTCTGGCATCCGCGGCAGTTCTGATGTACTGCGCATGCCTACGCAGTACATCAGAGCTGTGGCCAAAAGCAACGGAGAAAGCAAGATCTCCGTTGCTTTTTACTGTTTCGCTATGTTAAATGGGTTTAACATAGCGAGACAGCTTTAAAATAAGCAATGGAGATGTCCGTTGCTTATTTTAAAGCTGTCTCGCTATGTTAAACCCATTTAACATAGCAAGACAGGTTTAAAAAAAAAAGCAACGGAGAAAGCAAGATCTCCGTTGCTTTTTTTAAAGCTGTCTCGCTATGTTAAACTCCTTTAACATAGCGACACAGTGTGTAAAAAGCAACGGAGATCTTGCTTTCTCCATTGCTTTTTTTTTTAAACCTGTCTCGCTATGTTAAATGGGTTTAACATAGCGAGACAGCTTTAAAATAAGCAACGGAGATCTCCATTGCTTTTTTTAAAACTGTGTCGCTATGTTTAAACTCTTTTAACATAGCGAGACAGTGTTTTAAAAAAAGACTTATACTAATGGAAAAAGTCCGGGCGACCGGACCTTTTTCCATTAGTATAAGTCGATTTACAACAAGCAGTACATCAGAGCTGTGGCCAAAAGCAACGAAGAAAGCAAGATCTCCGTTGCTTTTTTAATGTTTCGCTATGTTAAATGGGTTTAACATAGCGAGACAGCTTTAAAATAAGCAACGGAGATGTCCGTTGCTTATTTTAAAGCTGTCTCGCTATGTTAAACCCATTTAACATAGCGAGACAGGTTTAAAAAAAAAAGCAACAGAGAAAGCAAGATATCCGTTGCTTTTTTTAAAGCTGTCTCGCTATGTTAAACTCCTTTAATATAGCGACACAGTGTGTAAAAAGCAACGGAGATCTTGCTTTCTCCGTTGCTTTTTTTTTTAAACCTGTCTCGCTATGTTAAATGGGTTTAACATAGCGAGACAGCTTTAAAATAAGCAACGGAGATCTCCGTTGCTTTTTTTAAACCTGTGTCGCTATGTTAAACTCTTTTAACATAGCGAGACAGTGTTTTAAAAAAAGACTTGTACTAATGGAAAAAGTCCGGGCGACCGGACCTTTTTCCATTAGTATAAGTCTATTTACAACGTGCACGCTGGCCAATCAGCGTGCACGTTTTGGAATATTAATGGGGGGTCATGGTATAATCAACAATTTATTCTGCTGCAGCCTAACCACCCTCACATAAAAACAAAGGATTGTTGTTTTTTATCATACATTAAGAAATATATTAAAAAGTATTTCTAGTACACAAGTTCTCCCAGAACTGTCCATAAAGATGGCATAAGAGTGGCTAAATGGAATTCCATTGTCATACCCTTCTTTTGTATAAAAAATTAATTGCTCTCAAACACAAAAATGTATGTCAAACAAAATGGTGCTAATACTAAAATGTAGGAGGTACATGGTCCCTCCATTAGATTACACAGTCCATGTTTTATATATATATGTTTTATAGCATCACTAAAAATAAACACATAGATAAAATACATAAAGTCATCCTTCCAAGTAATGAGCCTAAATTTTTCTAATGCATCGTGTGTGTCCCTTACGTATGAATCTGTATGAACAGTTTTACTTTCAAAATTCCTGAGTACAGTGTCAAGGAGTAAATCCATATTCTGTTGACAACCTTCAAAACTAGAACTAATTGAATGCCCAGGTGAGTTCAACCACATTTATGAACTCTAAGCAGTACTTAAAAATACTTCTTTTTCTGGATGTTTAAACAAATAAAGAAAGGCTATGCTGATGTAAAAGCAACCCCCCTATTCAACAAATGTTGGAACATCTCACTGAATTTGTCAAGCAGTTTCCTTATAGATCATATTGCAAATTAGGTATTGTGTTACACTTTCACATAATCTAATACAGTCAATAACACTACATTAACACCATTGTCGGATTTGCAAACTGCCAAATTGCTTGTCTCACTTCTAAATTTGTAGCTTCATCCACTCATACTTTGTGGGGTTAAACGTCCTCTTCTTCTTTTTCATATGGTTAGAAAAGTATTTTTAATTCACATTTACACACGGAATCAAAGCAATTTATATAACCAGTTATTTTGGGTGGAAGAACAGTACTTTATATTTGCAATGGGAAAAAAAAAGACAACTGTGTACAATGTCTGCCTAAAAATAAGAATTAGTTTGTTCATAAATGTCATCAGACAATGTTCAATCATTTCAGAAACTGACACATTCAATAATTCATTTATCACTGTTCTCTTTAGATGCAGTCACTTGATGCCTGCTTTTCTGTACTTGTCCTGGCAAAATATTCTCTTATTTTTTCTTATACAAATAAAATAGGGCGGAGCAGTGGTGCAGCGGTTAATGCTGTCGCCTCACAGCAAGAGGTTCTCTGGTTCGATTCTCGGCTGGGGTGCCTTCTGTGTGGAGTTTGCATGTTCTCCCTGCGTTCGCGTGGGTTTCTTCCGGGTACTCCGGTTTCCTCCCACATTCTAAAGACATGCTTCTGGAGCATTTCTCCCCGGGCCTCTGCTGAAAACAGGATCTGTGGAACCTAGTCAGACTTTCCCGGTCAACAAATAATAAATAAAAATAAAAATAAATAAATAAAAATAATTCTATTTCACCATCATCAAAGGTAGAAAAAATTGCAGGAATAAAATTTGAGACCGTCAGATAATAATAGAATAGTGCTCAGTATGTTTGAATCCCAAGTTATGAAAATCTATACCATTTGTGCCTTCTCCATGGATAGCACCCTTGAAAAGAACCTCTTGACATTGACTCTAAATTAGAATGATTCTCAGTATCTTCATTTTCTTCCAAACTCTCAAAACTGGACAGCTGCAAATGCCATCAAAGCAGGATGCCACTGAACTGGAGTGGATGATTAATACTATGATTAGTTGTTTCTAGACCACATAATCTATGTGGCTGCCATCATTGCAAAAGGAACAGCATCAGTTTGGCAATATTCTTGGTCACATGCAAGTCTTTTTTTCCCTTTTATTTTTACCTTATGAATTTCTTTGTCTGTTTCATCATACATTTGCTGGAATTCCCTTAATTTAAAAACAAATTAATCAGACCTCACATTCTAACTTTTGTTTCTGCAGTCTTTATTTTATTTACCAGTCTTTGATGTTTAGATTCATCAAAATCATATTATTTAGAAATTCATTTGTATGCCTTTAACACATTTGTTTCCAAACTTTCCAGACATTTATTGTTAGCATCTAGTACGCTTAGACCTTTAAGATTTTTGTTTACTTCTTTTAATCTCTCGGCCTGTTAATCATCATGCCTCCTCCTACTGGACTCGATCCAGTTTATTCCCTTTCGATGAGGATTCACCTCCAGATCTATGACAAGAGTTCAGACGAGCAATCATCATCATCACAGAAGTTGAAAATAACTTTCATGCGGGGGCCTGCTCCAACACACCCATTAATGTTACCACCATCACTGGTGGCTTGGTGAGCCTAATGGTCACCATCAAGCTATATATACACATTTCATCCTTCAGAGGGTACTAATGTGATGTGCATCTAGTTCTACCCTTCCCATGAAAGGTCACACATTCTCTGTAGCCTGCACTATCAAGTTCTCAGGCTGCTATTACACTTATTCTCACTAGCTTGCACTATCAAGTGCTCAGATTACTAATCAGACTCTGGTTGCATGGGTCATATTCAGGTCTTTATTTCTCTATGTCACTAGTGCAGTCAGACTTCTAAGAGTTAATTCAAGGTCAACATACTGTTGTAAAAATCATTAATAACATACCCTTGACAAGAAATACCAACTTATTCATTTTCAACTAAAGTGAAGGAGTATCAACACTAATTTAAGCAGAAATCAGTGAACCAATGTTTTTGTTCTGTATTTCAATTTTCTCAAAACTGATTCTCCATTTTCAGTTCCTTTATAATCTGAATTCTAGAAGACACATTTACTACTCCAGCAGACATAAGGAAAAAAACAGACTGTAAAAACCAATGTACCCTAAATACAAAAATCATACTGCAGGATAGCACAAATTTATTTCCGTAGTAGGTTGGTAGTGAGGCCTTCTAGGGCAATCATAAGCAAGCATTCCAGGTAAGATTTTATACTCATTTTCTTGGTAAGATGATAGTTATATATAGATCACATCAAACATATTTGTATGTACTTGTATTTGACAAAATAAAAATGTGAAAACATGTCCTAAACCACACAAGTTCAAACATCCTTGACCTGATTCCAAAAGTGACTACTTAAATGGAGTGCAGGTATTTCAGAATCTGATCCTCATACTAAGTCTGTTTATAGATAGGCTGTACACCAAAGTAAGTTACTTACACTGAGAGTAGGTCTTTCAGAATCAGGGCAAACTTACACAGAGAGCAACTCTTTTTGGAATCTAGACCCCTGTCCTTCCCTAAGGCCATATAATATGTTGTTTGTAATGCATACAAAGGAAGGTTTTAGTATAGGACTAAAACTCTTAATTCTTTTATCTTCATCCTTGAATGTTCTCATATTTATAACTGAAATAAAGTATCTTAGTGAAAAAATATGATAGCTACCCTGCTATTTTATAATGCTGAAAATTAAACACTAACTGAGGTCGAAATACAAAATATAGTGGATGGAAATTATTTCTATAAAGTATAAATGTTAATATGAAACATAAGAATGTCTTATAGTGGGAAGAATGAGCAAAAGTAGACCGTATAATAATATGGTTGTAGTATTAAAAGCAATTATACACTGGAATAATTAAAATAAAATCTTAGCTGCAAGATTTACACTAGAATTATATGGTATGCAGCAGTAAGAACCAAGCTGAAGAGTGCTTCTTAATAAGGAGGACAAGTTTTCATACCCGCAACCAATAAAATCTGCAAGCATTATCAGCAACTGTTGCTTTTTAACAAGATACAATATTTGCATACAAGACAAAAGTCATAATAGTGAGAGGACTGCAAGTAGATTTCATAGTTCTTGGGTTCATCTCTCAAGTTTATATTCTACTGATCTTCAAGAAGCTTCATTGCTGTAAACCCGTGTTGATAACTTCTGCTTCATGCATACATAACACATACACAAGTTTATTTCTGAAGAAAGACCGATTTCTCCTGGCAGCAGGAGGAAAAAATCTATAATTCAGGAAGGTGTTACAGAATTTTCAGTTATACTAAGTTTTAATATTGAGCCATATAAACTGTTGTCAACTCCCCCCTACAGTGTGTGTCAGGCAAAGAATTTCAAAAAGACCTGAGTGAGACTGCCACTAAGCATATAGTGTTTCAGGGGAAAGAATTTCAAAGACTTTGCCACCAAGCATCCCACAAGAGACAGGACAGAGGGCCGGATTCCAGAAGAGGTGCTCTCATTTCAGCATACATCTCAAGTGCATCTCATTATGAGGAGTGTTCCTCTTTTTGAGTCTTAAAAAATCCATGGTCCTTGCAGTTTCACATTAAGAATGTTTTTAACTTATATCCATGTTAAATCATATTAGTTCTTCAAAATATTTTTTCTAAGTATAAAGTAACACATTTTAACCGTCTTGTGAGCCTCCTAGATGAAGTTTTCAGTAAGCTGTTTGCAAGTGTACACATTTTTTTCCATTTATACCACATTATGAGAGGTAGTGTTCGTGATTATGAGGGGTAGTTGTGACTCTCAGTGTAAGTCTTTTCTGATTCTGAACGACTTGCCTTCAGTATAAATTACTTACTTCAGTGTAAGGCCTACCTACAAACAGGCTTATACCAGGGGCCAGATTCCAAAACTCCTGCCCTCAGTGTAAGTGGCCACTTACACTGATGGCAAGTCTTTTGGAATTGGGCCCAAAATATATAATGACAGCTCTTGAAAGGATCTGAATAGCTACATTTTCCAACCCTTTGATATATATGAGTCTATTTCTATATACCAAAATCTCATTAGACCGAAGACCAGAAACACGAATATGCACATTCCCGAAACCTACAAATATCAAATCCCATAATACCAAAAACAGTAAAGCAGAAATAACATACCTACACTCCAGTTAAACACACCGAAAACAACACAAACACACTACTTCATAACACACATATTAAACTTCAAAGCACCACTTTAACATTTCTACAAACCACCACACTTGCCATACATAAATTATACACTAAACACAATATAAACAAATTAAAACCATTTTCTCCATACTTTAAACTACTTCAAAAGCCACTCTTCACAAAATTAAAAGAAATAACTAT
This sequence comes from Protopterus annectens, assembly GCF_019279795.1. Lineage (NCBI taxonomy): Eukaryota > Metazoa > Chordata > Ceratodontiformes > Protopteridae > Protopterus > Protopterus annectens. Next base: position 376,885,854 of record NC_056725.1, read on the forward strand.
TTTTATGTCTTCCACTTTAGTGGGGGGGTTATACCCCCAGCATCCTGTAAATTACATATAACAACTCCAAGATCGCACTACTTTCTTTGAGAACAATGGCAAACTCTAAACATACATACCATCCAAGTATTACCAGTTCTATATCTTTTAAACACTTTGTGACTCCATAAGTTTCACAGTGACACCTCGATAGCAAAATGTAACATCTGCTATACCTGTTTTTATGTCCTTACTATAAATCCTTAAAAAGACAAATCACACTTTAACCACTTATTTCACTTTTACTTACATTTCAGTATTCTGGAAGTCGATCTTCTAAAGTTTTGGTAATATGCTTACTTGGGAATGTAGTCTTGGTTTTCCAGTCTTCAACCTTCTGAGATTTCAGGAAATATTAGTAGATATGTACTTATATTTTTTTAGCAAAGAGTCATTGTACCTTTTCAAGTTCTTTAATGTGGCTGATCCAAAGTCTACAAAATGCAGCACTGTGTTCAAATGGGTCATATCAGTTAGAGTTAAGTGGTACAATGACCTCCTTGAAGCAGCTAGACATATTTAGAATTAGAGAGCTGCAGAATATGTGTTTCTGGCCTTTGTAGACATGCAATGATAAAAATTTGAATTTTTGTTTATCACTATCGTTGAACCATTAATGTTGACCTGATCATTTACACTGCAGCCATAATTTAAGTATTTATGTGTTTTCACAATGTTACATTTATTGACATTAAAGGTTTGATCCTAACTACTGCACCAAGTGTGCATTTTTGAAGGTTATCCTGGAAAAATGATCACATCTTCTATAGGAATAATTATGTTACTTAATTTGTAACCTTCGGCATATTTGGTTGCCCACATCCCATTTTCCACTTTTATGTCTAAAGAACAATCCAAAAGGTAGTAGCTCCAGTAAAGAACTCTGTGGGACACCACTGATGATCCCTGTAGAGGTACATGGACCCCCCCCCCCCCAAGTCTTGACTTATTGTGCCCTGTTGCTTAACCAGTTTTACCCATTGTATTAGATATAAATTGACATTTAATGCTATTAGTTTGTCATTGCCTTAAGGGGTTAGTGTTGAATGCCTTACCAAGGTCAAGATACGAAGCATGCATCATCAGTCTTTCAAGTGCTGGTCTTACCTCTTCACAGAATGTCACAAATTTCAAAAGGCAAGCTCTTTCATTAACAAACCCATACTGTTCTATAACAGATGTAGGTTTCTGTGTCCTTTTAAACAAGTCCCACAATGACTATCTGCTGGATTTTACAAAGGATACTGGTCAGGCTAATGGGTATAATGGGTCTAAACTTACTTGTAGAAGAGAACAAAACAAATTTAGCACCTCTATTGAATAAAAACGATGCTAAAAAAAATAGCAAACAGCATATGATAAAAAGCAGCCACAGTCAGAATCATTATCATTATGTAAAATCATTCAAGTCCCCCCCCCCCCCACACAATTTTAATAAACTTTTAATAAAAATCATTACGCCACAGGGGAATATCTGCACTTAGCTTTACTTTCCACTCACATTAATTTCTATCAAAAAGGCTGCTGTTGTTTCCCCATGTAATTGCCAGCACTACCTGGACCACACCAACAACTAAAAAATTCTTAACTCTGTTATATTTAATTGAATGCTTGTAAACAGCATTAGTGTGTCTTTCTGTTAATGGTATCATTGTGCCTGTGCATTCTTCATGACAACTTCCTCATCATTTTACTGACAAAGAAGCTGTCACAATCTATGCCTTACAAACATAAGGTGCAGGGTTTGAGTCTCACAAGGGATAATTGGCTAGGCTTAAAATGGCTCACAAGGGTAGTTAGCTTAGTACTAACCTATGAACCCATGCATGCAATAATGCAGATATTTTCAGAGTTACAGTTGTATCATTGTGACGATTAGGTAGAGATGAGCAAAGGCTCCCAGCCTGGTCAAATGGAATTTGATATATAATTGTGGCATTTGTAAATAAATGTAAAATACAAGCATGTTTTCTTGAGTGTAAAAGAATATTGTGAAATGTGGAACTGCAAAATATGTGACAACATTGCACTCTACTGGCCCAGTGAAGCATGTTGTGAACCTTTCATGTTAGAATTTGGCTCCAGTGCATCTGGATGAAGGTTTCATGCCCATTGTTTTAAGGCTAAAGTTTATGACCAGAATTTAAAAGTGGAATGTGCTTTATTGCTCTGGTTTCTTTTAGAATATACATGTGAAATTACTTATATTGTTGTAAGTTTCTGAGCAGGTGTTAGATTGCTAAATAATGCAGTTTGTCTGCCTGGGAAAACCTAAGTGTCAAAAATTATGTAATTTGGGAGGGCCTTAGAAACATGCTTGTTAGTAATGTTTAAATACTATTTCTCACAAGAGACTTGGAGCATTTTGATCTTGATATCCAACTTATCAGCACTCTGCCTTAAGCTCACATGTAAGTTTTAGCACTGTGATTTCTTGTAGGAATAGTTAAAGCTAGTAAAGATTAATTAGGTATTTTTCTTTGAAATCAGACCTGCCCTACTGTATTATTTTAAGTTTCTGTGTGATCTCTGAACCCTTAGATATCGCTGTGGTGTAGTAGTTTTGTCTTGTGTCTTATTTATTTATTATTAAATATTTTTAAAACCTTATACATGTGGCTGGTTTATGTAGAGTTAAAGTATGCTTTAGAGTACATTATATATTTATAGAGTTTACTGTCCAAGCCCTTCCAATAAGCCTTAGACTGTATAGTCACATTACCAATTGGATAACAATATTGCACAGTGATAATTGAACAACCTTTTAAGGGCCTTTTAGCAGCTGATATTATTAGTTGGGTGGTGGCAGGGATTACTACCGTATGGTCTGGGTAAAGGGGCACAGCTGGAGAATCTGTGTCAGCCTTTCCCAAGAGTGTCTGTGAAGTTGTATAAATACTTATCTCAAAGTGTGTGTGTGTGGTGTGTCTGCTACTTGGCAGGGATACGAAGCAATGGTTGGACAGAGGGTACTGGAGGTTTTAGCTTGCCTAGCTAGACTGAGATCTGGACCCTATAGCTGTGCTGGTGGGGAGTCCTATTGGGGAGGTCCCAGGTGAGCAAGGGAGCAACCAGCCCCAGACTGACTGTGATCTCTGTGTGCACTTAAGGGAAATTGCACTTTACTGTATTAGATATCCTTTCCTCTCTCCTAGGAAACGACCTCCCTGGTGTTAGTGGTGAGGATTGTGGCTCCTTGATTGCTGGGCCAGGGCACGGTCACCACAATCATAAGCTTTTATTTCATATCTGTCAGAAATAATGCAAGGCCACAATTCATAAACTATAAACACGCCTTTTTGCCGTTCTGTGCTATTTTTTTTTAATCTACAATTTTTTAAACATTTCCCAGACAGTTGTTCTTCTATTTACAAATGTTGGTTTATTTCCACCTATATTGAACTTGTCCAGATTCCCTTCAATGACATGCCAGTTTGAACTAACAAATAGTTAATACCCGAAGCACCCATGTTGTAAATCAGTCAACATGGCCACATTTTATTGGCCATCTTCATTTCCTTGAGAATTCTCAATTATGAGAATAGGAGGAATTTTTGACTTTCATTCCAAGAGAAACTATATCACTATGACAGTCTCTTGCAACAGATGGTCTGCCCCACATTCCATAAATACTTGATTACAACTTTTGCCACTCACATCTAACCACTGAACAAGGAGGTGGTGAATACAATTTCATAAGCCAGTCTTTCAAAAACAGGGCATTAGAAACAATTTGTAGGAATCAAATACTCCATGCCCAGGTTAAAATAAAGGCAGCAAACTATGATGTTATCATACCCCTACCATTTTATCTCAAGAACGTGACCACTTCATTGAAAAATTTATAAACCTTTTCTTAGTGTTAAATGCTTTTCTATTCAGTCCTTCACCAATAACAGGTAACAAAAACTCCTAGGTTTCATAAATATTGCAAATCTCAGACATACAGTAAAGGCACTAATAAGGGGTAGTAACATGCTGGATATCATTTTGACAAGCATCCCTGCCAGATGTGCTAAAACAAACTTTGCCTCACTCTCTTCACCTAATTGACCCCCCAAAACCGTGACTTTTCTCTAATACATTAAACCATATCTAATAAAACAATCCCTTTAGGGATTTTTTTCCATTTGGCAACTATAGTACAGTAAACAACTATCTTGTGTCACTTAACTGGGATTGTATATTAGACTTCAGCATTACATCCTATTGGTGAATTAATTGCCCTATACAAACTGTCAAGACAACGTTGCTGACAAATTCATCCCAATAAGGCACGAGTATAACAGAAAATTTTATATCAAGTAAAATCAAAAATTCTGATACAGCTACAATCCAAAATTATTAAACAGAAAGAAATAGAATACATAGCCTTTAAACTTTACCTAACTAAGCTCAGTAGTGCTGAAGTAAAATTTGAAAGTAACTCACCAAAACAATCAGAAACAAAGCTTCATTTGAGATAAGACTGATCAAGATAGGTGATGACAGGGAGGCAAGATGGCTGCACAAGAATGGTAGGTGATTACAGTGCTCCCAGTGTGAACACTGAGAAATTGTTTAAAAAGTTAGTAAAGATTATCAAGGTTGGTAAAATTCAGGTACTGGCTACTAAGTACACTGTCTGGATATCAGCAAAGAAGAAATTTGGGGAGTGTAACCAAAAATCAACCAGAAATGGAGAAGAAAAAACTCTGGCTGGGAAGAAGCTTGGAGGTGTTCAGCTAAAGACAGTTCAAGCTTTAGCTTTAGTACAGGAGATGGCTTTCAGCAATTTAGAGGAAAAATAAAATAAATTCAAAGATGTTTACATATTCATCCAGTGTCTCCCTTATTTTAAGGTGACAAAAGGCTGAAAAACACCAGGAACATTAAACAGCTATTCAGAAGAGCAGACAAAACTTCAGAAACAGAGTCTGAACTGAAGGAACTACTGGCTGAACATGATGTTTCTTAAAGAGGAGCGGTTCCAAATTATAGTAGAGTTAGAAGACAGAGCATGCAAAGAAAACCTGAAATATTTTGCTATACCAGAAAAAAAAACTAGAAGCAATTGAATGCATCAATTTTACAAAAGCACAAGCAAGCAACTGGACTGGTGTTCCAAGACAAGATCTGTTAATCGAAATGGTGCATTGTGTTTATGCTCCAAATCTGGTCATGAGAAAGCAGCTGAAACCTATACTGGTACAGATGCAATCATACCAGCAGAAAGAGCTGCTCTTGATTAAACCATGGCAGAAGGAAAACACATTAAAAATTAAGGATAAAGTGTTGGGGGGGGGATTATTTGCTATATACACTACACAAAACAGAAGCAAGTTTATCTTGGCAGTTGCGGGTGTCAACAGGCAGGTGTGACATTCAAGTTGCTACAGTATATCCAGTAGACTTCAGAATATTTTCCTTAAGGATCAGGGAATAGATACAGAACAGACTAAGGAGGAAACAAACTATTCAGCCAACAAAGTGTGAGACAGCAAACTGAAGGGGATTGCTTCTTAATCTTATGACTACAACAAAGCCCATGAAGAGACTTTTCCAGTGAAACATTTACATTATTCCAAAGGAAAGTGCTTGAGCAACTGAAAAACACCAGTGCACTGTCTGCAAAAGAATTAGTAGTACCTTGGACTTGAACAAGAGGCCAGTGTTATGATACTGAGATGACAAGAAACCAGTACTGTGAGATTGAGATGATCAGGAGGAAGACTTTCAGGAATGTGCAGTTAGTGAATAATTGGGAGAAATGTAAATCATCAATCTCCTTAGATGCAATTTACACATATGAAGTCTGTTTCTGCAAGAACTAGCTGAAAAGGCCTGGAATTTTGCTGACTATTAAACTGATGGGAAAACTCTAAAGTATAAACCCCAGTTTGTGGCATTGATGTTTAGGACACTTATAACTAAGTAAAGCAATTTTTTGGTCTTAATATATGTAGAAACACTTTATGATGTAAATGACATGTTATACAATAAAGCAATTCTGTACAGTATGCAGTTATTTTAAATATAAGGTGTAGGGAGTTTTGTCAGTGTTTGATGTATATACTAATCAAATTAAAGTAAGAAAGTACTTTTTCTTAACTGCAATGTGTTTACATTGTACCGAGATAAGAAATTTGGAAAGATGCAAGCTAAATTTAACATAATGTGGTATAGGGCTGTTGGGGATGAATGTAAAAGTGTACTGATAGTATTATATGTAGAAATAAAAGAATTTCCCAATTTTATAGAGTTGAACGTCTAAACTATTGTCCTTGGTGTATGCCATAGACAAGATTTTTTAAGCAAATGAGATTTAAAAACAAGAGAAAATGATATAGCATGAAAAACATTTGTTCTGTCTCTTGCATCTACAAACAAGTAACTTGATAACTTTTCCATTGGCAAGATAGACCAGTGGATGTATTAGCCTGAATGTGTCCATAAAGACTTAAAGGAAAAAGTGAACAGTCATGGACATTCAGAAACCATATAGTTGAAACACTTGTTGTCCTAAGGGGTTATTTGCATATACACCATAGGCCTCTTTTTTTACAGCAGGTATAAGGTATCAAACAGTGAAAATTCTAGCTTGGCTAGGTTTTTCTTGTAGTTGTTAATAATTGGTTTGCCTGTGTGACCTTTATACTTTTTGATTTCAGCTGGGTAATACACAAACTTAGCTTCACATGGAAGAGAAGCCTATTCCATAGCAGGAGCAGTCTCTGGGACACAACTGTCTTTCCAGCAAGTTCTATTTAAATGACAGACAACATTCAGGTCCCTAGACCTTGTATTTTTGGTACTGTTTGGCAGATGGATGTGTATTTTATTGAAAGATCCAAGACCCATCCAATAACTATTATAAGCTTATGTGTCAATACCAATTAAGACAAAGATGCAGGGAAAAAAAAGTGAAAAGATGTAAAAACTAGATACCAACACCTTCAAACTTATTTCTTAAAGGAGAGGAATTTGGGTAGCTGATAGGATTTGAAAGTTGTTAGGGAAGACAGAAATTACTTCAGAAGAGATGGCGAGTGTGACAGAATGAAAATGGAGCTTAAACATGGTAGAAGTAAGATAAAAAGATATGGGAAATAAGTAAAAGGAGTTTAAAGGGGTTGGCAAAGGTTAAAGGATTGCAGGAAGAATAGAACATCACAGACCAAGAAGAAAAGCAACTGCGGAGCACTAAACGAAAAATAAGGATACTATGCAGGACTTTGTACTGTTAAGCAACTATTTTAACAATTCTAAAGTGCAAAAACTTTGAGCATAACTTGGTTATCAGAAAATGAAAAGTTATTACCAAACTTCAGGATCCTATGACAAACAAAATTACCACAGATCCTATATCTGGTATTAGATAGTTTGGAAAGTTTATAAAAACCTGTTTAAAGCAGAGGAATGGGGACGCCAAGGAATGGTAAAATGAAAACATTTATGGAAGACTTGTGTATGTCAAATTTAGAGAAAGAAGAGGCTCAACAATTAATAGCAAAGACTGAAATAAAAACAACAAATCCAAATAAGGCAGAAAAGTAGCCATAAGACGATAAACTCCACCAGTTTAATGACAAATTGTTGTGAGCACTTTCACAATGGTCAACATGCTTGAAATAATAACCATTAATAAGTTTTAATGTATGCTGATTTGTATATGTGAACTGCACTTTTAAATTTTAATTAGTTTATTATGGTGTGGGAGGGTATACAGACTTTTCTTGTATTCTATTGGTTGTTTTGAATATGAATTGTGTATTTAAACTGTTTTTAAATGAAGTGTAATTATCTGATGAAGCAATGTTGACCCATTGCGAAAGCGCTCACAACAATTTGTCATTAAACTATTGGATTTTATCGTCTTGTGCCTACCTTCTGCCTTATTTGGGTTTGTTGTTTTTATTTCAATTGTTGTTTACCTTGCTAGTTGGAACTGTTTGGGAATGAATCTTCAATTAATAGCAAAGATATGAAGAAATGGGATAAAAATGTTACTGCATAAACTGTGAAATCTCCAGGAACAGAGATCTTTATTAAATTACAATTTACAAAATGACATGGGTGCTCATACATTAAAAAAGTGCACAATGACATTTTTGTTATTTTCATGCAATATGCAGATTTTCTTTTTAACAACCATTCTCGCCAACATTACATAAATTGCCCAATTTCAGCCTTCCCTTAACCTTCACATGTCCATCCAAAATCCAAGCATCTCCTTATTTCTTGAGCTTCCCTGTTTTCATCATCCTCTTTTTCCACCTGGATTTATAACCTGCATGTGTTCTGTATGTGGGCCTTAACTGCATAGCTTTGAAATATCCCTTCAAACCGACTAATCTTAACTGCAATGTTCTATGTGAAGAATCAACCTATCCTACTTAACTCGTGCCCCTCCCACCAAATAAATTCCTTCAGCTCTTATTAATATTGTCTGCAACTTCTATGGTTGCTAAAACTATGTCTGACCTATACATAAACTAAAAGGAGTAAACATTTTCACTGCTTGTATCTTGCCACAAAACAAAAACTGATCCTAGTGATGTTTGAGACACCAAACAAAAAATATTCTCCATTTAGGCATACGGGATTTTCTGGTATTAGGTTTCTTGGCCTCCTGCAATACTCTAAGCATGTCCCCAGAAAAGTGGTGTCTGAATGGGATCAAAATCCTATTACCCAAATTGTCAACTGAAAAGTGGGCAGGTGAGGGTGAATAACAGACCCCATTGTCTTGTGTGAGAATATCCATCTGGTGAGGTAAACTGGGATGATTGCCCCTGGCCAGTGAAAGAGAAGGGGGGGCAGTACTGTCTGCGCCTAGAGGGAGTCTCCAGCAAGATTCTCGCAGAGTCCTTCTTGCTCTGTTGTACTGGGAAGTACAGAAAGAGGAAGGCAAGCATACAGAAACATCCCCGTCCAAGAAAAAGACATGGCATCCACCTTCCAAGTCAGAGGACGTGGAAGTTGCATGTTCAGAGGAAGGGTAAAAAGATCCATTTGAGGAACACTCTGCTAATGTACTATGTTAAGAAACATCTCTCTGTGAAGCATCCATTCGTAAGGTTGTTCCCTGAACCTGCTCATGCTGTCTGCCAGAAGTTTGTGTTAGGAAGGAATGTAAACCACCTGAAGAGTTATCTAATGATGGATAGCTAAATCACAGGCCTGAAGGACTAGTCTGGAAAGAAGATGTATCGCATGACTGCGGTGGTGTTTGTAAAGACCTTTAAAAGACTTGGACCAAAGAAAATGGAAGGCCTGAAAAGCAAGAATGAGCATCATCATTTCTTTTATGTTGATGTGGTCTGACCTCTGATGAAGAGGCCATAGACCAGGAACTGTCAGATTGTTATTAGAGGCTATTCACCCTAGATCAAAAGGATCTGTTAACAACTCCTGAATAGGTGTGGGGGTATGAAAAGGCAGACTTGGATTGAAGGAGATCTGCTGAATCCACCAGAGGAACTAGAGTTTAAGACAAGGAAGTAAGGGGATTGGAATTCCAGAGAATAATAATGCTGGAGCCAACATGCCTTCAGATACCATTGAAGTTTCCTCATATGAAGCTTGGCAAAGGGAAGCGTGGGAATGGTAGAAGCCATGAATCCCAGGACTCAAAGAAATTCCCTTGCCAGAATGAGAGAAAGAGGAAACAGAGGCTGGAAATAGATCGTCAGAGACAGGACCTTGGGAGAAGAAAGAAGCCAAATTGGAATGGTTTGGATTCTGTACCCCAGAAAAATGTGATCCTGAAAAGGAGTCAGAATTGACTTCTTGAGATCAATGGCAAATCCCAGACTGTGAAAAAAAAAGGTGAAGTGCATATCCAGTAGAAGCCTGGCCTAAGATGGTGCCTAAAGAAGTAAGTTGCCCAGATAGGGTAATATCTGGATATTCTGATGATTGTAAAAGGTTATGGCAGGTGCCAGACATTTGTTGAACATCTGTGGGGTCATAGATAGACCAAAGGACAAAGCAGAGATGTGAAAATAAGATGAACAAACACAGAAATGCAAAAAATTCCTGAAAAGAGGGTGAATAGGGATATGCATACTTTAGGTTTAGTGAGACGAGAAAGGCCTGCACAACTAATAAATGAAACACAATCTGAAGGAAGAACATACTGAAGAAAGGAATCTTTAGAAAGTATTTAAAAAGGAAAGATCCAGGACTGCTCACCAAGATTATTCTTTGCTGGGAACCAGAAACATTCTGGAATAAAACCATGTTCCTCTATGAGAGTCTAGTTTCTGCTGAATGGTGCCCTAGTCCAGTAAATCCTGCAGAACATGAGAAAAATGAGGAACTTGTCTAGAGGAGGGTGAAGGAGCCCTGCAAAGGGAGGAAGGGAGTTCTGTACCATAAAATATTCACAACTGATAATGCGCAGAACCCAGGAGTCTGAGGTTATCTGGTTTCAGACAGGGAGAGAGAGGGAATGTTTGAGAGACAGGGGAATCTGGCCAATGGGAAGGGGGGAAAATATATTAGATAGAGGTAGGTTTGTCTTCAAAAAGGGGGGGTTTGAGTTTTGGAAGTTTAAATGAACTTTTCAGAGAATATACACTTCAAAACTGTATTCCTCTAGCAGGCTGATGAGCCTACCTACACACAAAGGCAGACCAAGAAAGATAGTTTGTCTGAAACTTGGGTATTGGAGAAAAAGATTTGTCCAAGATCCTGCATCACTTGACTTCAAGATGGCTGCACATTGAATAACAACTTAATTCAAGCTCTCCCAGTGTGAAAACAGAAACTCAGCAGAGAAAGCCAGTGGACTTGTACTTCTGGGTAAATCTGAGTAACTGGCTAGTAAGTGCACTGCGTGGATGCCAGTAATGAATATGAGACTGTTCAAGAAGAGATGTTTCAAAAATAATAGCATTAGAGGATAGATCATGTAGGGAAAACCTGAGATTTTCTGCTGTAACTGAGAAGCTGGAAGGAACAGACTATTAATTTTATGCAGTACAAATAAGCAACTGGACTGGTATTTCACAGCAGTTGTTAACTGAAAGGGCAAATTGTGTGTATGATCAAAACCTGGCTATGAGAAAGCAACCTAGACCTTTAATAGTAAAGATGCAATCCTACCAAACGGAGGAGTGGATTCTAGAAAAACTGTGGTAGAAGGACAAAGTACTAAAAGCGAGAGAGAGCAGAGTGCTTGTGAAGACAAAGTGAGCTCTGAAACATAAGGAGATTCTGCTTCTTGTTCTTAGGGTAATAAAGACCGCACAGAGACTGTGTCAGTGAAACCTTTTCCAATGTTTCAATGGAAAATGTTTGAAAGAAGGAAAAAAACATGAGTTAACTAGAAGAATAGAGAGTACATTGGAAATGAGGCAAAGACAGGATTTGGGAGATGGAGATGAACAGGAATAAAACCAGTAACTTGGAAATTGACAAATGTGGAATTAGGAAGCAATAATTATATTTGTGAAACATGATAGAACAAGAAAATCTGGAAATATTGGACATTTTGGACTTTATTAAACTTGTAGGGGACTCTAAAGCATATGCTCTACTTCATGTCATTAATGTTCAGAAAATCACTTCTGAGAGGGTAAGAAGACAGAGAAAATTAACTGAAAAATGTTTTTCTTAATGCTAATATTTTTGTAGTGCATGATTTTCTTTGCATGCTATAAAGTAAAGCTCTCTCAGTTATTCTAAGTATAATAGGGATACTAATGTAAACATGTGCTCCTGTGTTTTCTTCTCCCTTCTCTCTCTCTCTCTCTCCTTGTTCCATTATAAGAAATGTAGACACTGGAATGTAAAAAAAAAAAAAAAAAAGAAAAAAGTCTGGTCAAAAGACCATGACAAAAGAAAATGTATGCCCTTTTTTTCATTCTTGCATAGGGAAATGGCTGGATTAAGACTCTTAGCTTGATCTAGTAATAAGATTTAGGAGAATGCAAGTAAATGAAAAAGAACATTGAAAATTATAAAGCTTTTTTCTAGCAAATAAATGTATGCTTATTATCAACTCTGTATCTGGTCCTCATGTCTCCATGAAGACAATCTGATAAAGAGAAACAGCTAGATTATATTTTCTGAAAGCATTCAAGTGTTTTTTCCCAGCTGGGACAGCTATAAAGAGAAGACAAAACCAGACATCACGTAGAAGCACAGGCTGTACCATGCAGTGTAGCATGGATTACCTTTCTTTTAGGTTAACTCATGTCTGAGAGTCAGTTTGGACACGTGTTCCTATTAAGAGGGTAAAAGTTCAATATTTGAAGATTTATATAGTTTTGTGTGTTAGTATTAAGTTAATAGATTTTAAAGGGTATTGGGCTGTGTTTTGCAATAAAACAAAAAGTTTAGTAAGGTGTGACAGTCTCAAATGGATATGACAACAAGCAACTGTATAAAAGATCAACCTGCCAAACAGTGTATGCATGTAACAGAAAAATAGGAACTAGATATTTAACAAAAAAGTTATTACACATAAAAGGTGGGAATAATAACCTTTTAATACAATTATGTTTTCTGTAATGCCTTTACATGTCAATGGTCTCGCAGGTCAATACAAAAAAGAAAGAGTAGTGAACTATATTAAAAATGTAGAGTGCAAATAGCTATGCTACAGGAGACACACATGGAAAAAACTGAACATGTGAATTTGATAAAGAAAGGTTTTTCAGTATGGTTATTTAAGCAGAATACCTGGGACAAAGGAAAAGAGGAGTAATAATATTAATTGCAAGAGGAGCTGCAATAGTCATACTAGAGGATACAGAAACATAATGGTAGATTGATAGTACTGGCAAGGGAGGAGGATGACACTGGCATGTAATTATATTCCACCTAAAACTGCTATAATAGAGCTTAAGAAAATTCTGGGAGAAATAATCAACTTTCAGCAAAGAATAATACTTATAGGTGGGGACTAGAACTTGATTTGTGGCAGTCAAGATGTGACTGGGGGGCCCAGAGGGGGAAATGTAACAAATAAAGGTAGATTTTTGAAGAAATTTATGAAAATATTTGGCATGGAAAATGTGAATTCAGTACTAGGAGTTTGAAGTAAATTTACATATTTTCCCAAAGATACAAAAGCTAGACTAGGCTACACAGAATTATTTCATGGGAACATGTGCATTTAATTGAAAGTCTTGATATGCACTAATAACTATTTCAGATCATATGCCAATAAAAACTAAAATAAAAACACAGTGTAATGAAATAAAAATGAGATGCCAGTGCTTTCCCACTTCAGTTGAAAAGAGGAATTAAGGAATTGGTAGTAGAAATTATTCAGTAGTTATTAAATATAGAAATATTGTCTGAAAACATAGCTAGTGATAGGGAAAATTAAAGTGGAGTTTAAAAATAGGGTGGAAATAAAAGAAAGGGAGCTATGGTTAAGAAGTAATAAAAATATTTAGAGTGACTGACAAATGTTAAAGTATTGCAGAATAGCAGGAATCTTACAGAACAAGAAAAGGAGCAACTGCAAAATGCTAAAGAGAAAATAAGGGATTACCTCGACAATATGCAAGAGTTCTAGACTGCTGTTAAGCAACTGTTTTTTGATAACTTTAGAGCATAAAAAGTTTTAGTACAATGGCTCAGGCAACAGAAAGTAGAAAGGGCTGTCACCAAGCTTAGATAGACTATTACAAGGAAGATGACAAGAGATCCTGTAGAGGTATTAGAAATATTTCGGAAATTCTATGAAAGTCTGTATAAAGCACAGAAATATGGAAATCAAGAAAAGGTACAAATGGAAATGCTTCTAGAAGGATTAAATAGGTCAAGGTTAGAGGTAGATGAGGCTCAATTACTAACAGGATAGGAGGAGATGAGATAAAACTTGTGATGTATAACCAATCTACAGGAAAGTCCCCAAGAATAGATGGTGTTCCTGTGGTAGTTCGAAAGCTAGGAGGAAAAAAAACTATAAAGATCTGGAAGGTTTTAACAGTATTTTAAGAGGAGGAAAAGTACCAACATCCTGGAAGAAGGTAGTTGTAATACCTAAAGAGGATAAAGACCCATCAGATCCAGCTTCATACAGGCCCATTTCAATAAGAAATCACAATTATAAAGTGCTTATGTCTATAATGGCTAAAACAATGGCAAAAGTGATGCCAAAATTGATATAGATCTGTGTGGTTTCATGGAGGGGAGGCAAACATTTGACAAAATTAACAGAACGTTGATGATCCAGAGAGAAGCAAATGTAAGAAAATACCACTGATGTTGGTGGGTCTTGATGCAGAGAAAGCATTTTACAGAGTAAGTTGGGAGTAATAGCATTCCCTGATAAAAATATAAGGTTGATTAGGAGGATATATCAGGGATCGGAGACAAAAAAATTAAAATGGGTGGGTTCTTCTCTGATAATTTCTGCTTGAGCAGAGGACCCAGACAGGGGTGTCCTCTTTCCCCTTTAGTTGCATTATATTTAGAGCCACTGGCAAATTAAATAAGGGACTCAAATTCAAGAATATAATTGGTATGGTAGTCAAGAAAAGCTGGCTCTACTTGTAATTGATATTTTATACCCGATAAAACTAGAAAAGGATATGTCAGTGTTGTGGAACATTTTGAGACAGTTTCAGGATACAAAATTAATGAAGCTAAAACAAAGGCAACAGTGGAACCGTATGTACCCACACATGAATTCGTTCAGCAATATCCATATTTATGGGGACATGATAAAATGAAGTACTTAGGAGTATGGATTAAAAGTGATTCTGGTGTAGCAGTTAAGGATATGTGGGAAGAGACTAAACAAAAGATAATTCAAAAACTGAGAAATTGAAAGCTCTATGATATGGCCAGCAGGATACAAGCAGCTATAGTCTCTTTAGTCTTATACACAAGTCAGTCATCATATTATCATCCAGAGAAGTTGTGGATAGCAATTAATAAAGAGCTGAAGGCTTTCATTTGGGAGGGGAAGATGGCAAGAGTCAAGTGGGATAAGCTGATTCTTCCAACAGAACAAGGTGGATTAGGATTACCCAATTTGAAGGAACATTTTTGAGGCTACACGGTTAAGGCTCCTATACATAGCACAAGCAAAAACCTACAGTTCAATTTGGAAAGGGATGATGATGAAACAGGGGGAAGCTCAAGAAACAAGGAGAGAAACAATTTTTGATGCAGATCTTTAAGGAGAGCAATAATCATACAGAATATTAAACTCAAAGTAGCAGAAAGTATTCTAAGAACTAAGCCAACAAGGGAATGGAGAAAAGCAATTCTGCTGATAGGGATGACTGCAATTAGGGACACAGACAATAGGCAAAATGGGACTGGAATTTATTGGACAAAACTAGCAAAGGAACCAAGGTATCGGGAGAAAATAACTAGAGAGGGTCAGGTAATAGAACGGGAAGACATCAATAATTTATTTGGACTGCGGGTTAGAAATTGATATCAGTCCTCGACAGGAAAGGCAGAGTATGGGGAGACAGAAGGAAATAGAGGGTCTTAAAAGAAAGGCCAGCACTGGTAGAGTTTTTAGTAGAATTTAGAACAAAAGCTGCTGTTAAAAAGAAAATTAGTAGAGCATATAAAATATTGCATGGTAACTAAGAATCAATCAGAGGAGGGAAGAGAGATTGGATAATCAATTCACAAAATAATGGGGGGTCTATGCATATCTCCGAAATATGCAACAAAATCTAGACAATTTAGGGTTTCTGCTTGGAAGGGGAGATGAGGAAGAAAAAGGTAGAGAGGTAATTGGGAACATATTTTCTGAGTGCAATGAGTTGGCAGACTTTAAAGATTCCCTGCAGACTACTCTATCAGAGATACTAGGGGAGCAAATTGATGTAGCTAGGGAAATGATTTTTTTTGAGCTATGATACATAATTGCAATTGCTTAGATATAGTAAGGTTTTGCTGAGTCTGATTATGGTGGCTGCCAAAAAAGTAATTACTAGAAAATGGAAATCAAAGTGTAAACCAACTGTACTAGTAGTAGCAAATATAGTAACAGAGAAAACAACTGGAATTGGGATATTTAGAAAAGGGTAGGAGCAAATTACATAGGGAAAAAATAGGAATTGTGGGAACAATACATACAATGAGTAATGAGGTTTAAGGGAAGGAAAGATCTGAATTAGCTACGTAATGTTTGACTGACAATGATTGGGGAGATTAGTGATGTATAATATTTGCAACTAAAATAAGGTCAGTATGGTTTGTGATGTATAATGCTTGCAACTAAGATTGTGTCAATATGGTTTGTTTTCATTTATATAAATGTATCATTGTCTGTCAAAAATGATAATTTAATAAAGATGTTTCTTGTTTAAAAAAAAAGATCCTGCATCACTTTACCTTTATCTTGGAGAGTCAAACAATTCAGCAGCAGTTGTAGCAAAGAGATTATGATTGTCCCAAAAACCATCGAGTAGCTTGGCTTTAATGGCATCAGACAGAGCCTGGAGGTGAAGCAGAGAGTACCTCCTCATAAATGAACCAGCAGCAGCACACCTAGATGATGCATCAGCTACATGACAACTACATTTGATGGAGTGATGGGCAACCTGAGAAGGGGAACTTAACAAGAACAGGGCAGCAGTCTTACCTGCAGAATCAGAAAGGTCAGACCCCCCCCCCAAGTTGACATAAAACAGCAAAAATGTACCTTGTCATAAGAGTCTGATAATTAATGGCCCTAAATACCAAAGTGACAAATGTTTACACTTTTTTCCTCAGTCTCTCCACAGCCTGACTCCCTTTATCAGAAGGAAGAAGCTTGGAAGAGGGCAAAAACTTAAGATGGCTTATCAAGGCTGCTGACATGTTACAGAAAGTCAGGTTTCCTAGGGGCCTGATAATGGGAGACTGGGGCCAAAGAGGCAGCTGCAAATGTGTGCAACAAAGCACCCAAAACAGGAGGGAACAGCAGAAGATGGAGATTCCATATGCCAAAACTCATAATACCTCTTTTGAATATCACAGACTTGTGAGCAATCCCACTTAGAATGCTCCATCATGCAAACTATTGCATCTCCAAAAGACAGTTTCTCAAAAGGAGATTCAGGATTCAAGGAATTCTCTTCATCAGATGCAAAGTCTAAAGGAGAGGTAATCTGCCAGGAGTAAGTCAATGACTCATCCCCAGAGTCCCCTTCCTCATTTGAAGAATCAGACTCCCTAATCCTCTTGTCAGGAGTAGAGGATCAAGGGGAAACATGTACAGGCATTGAATAAGCCCTGGGAAAAATCTTAGCATTCCTTCTGATGGTCCTTAGCAATGGAAGGAATATATTTGTTTTTATGCTTCTTCTTCAGTGGGACATAATCTTTGAATAGCCAAAGAGGCTCTGAGCCATGCCTAGACTTGTTAAGGTACCCAGCACTTCTTCCCCAACCAGAATTTGGGAAATCCCTCAGGTCCTTTGGAAATAATTAGTTGTGGTTCCCCCTCAATATCTGCAGCAGATATTTACATAGCCTTAGAGGACATGCTAGAGGTTGGTTCCATTCAAGTCTCTGATAAAGTTGTAGCACAGGAAACCAGTGTTGACACTGGATGGTCTCTGGGGTCTTCACTCACCTTCAGACAGACATCCAGTGGAGGCTGGACAGCAGCAGATTCAGACAGAGACTTTTTGGTTGTCTTAAGGAACAGCTGTACCTCGGGGGCAGGCAAATTCAACCATGTTACCCTGGGCCAAAAGTTTGAGACATTTGGTTGGCAAGGTAAATAGAAAGAGAAGATAGATGGCTATGAAGCACTTTAGGAACAAAAGCCTGACAAATGGTACACCAAGTATGATCATGCGAAGCTCCTACACAAAACAAACATTTCTTGTGGTGACCATTATAGGGAATTTCCTCCCAATCTAACATTTTCCTTTCCTGGATGACATGAACACTAAGTAGACTAATAAAGGGGAAAAAAAAGAGAAGGAATCTAAATAGGGCACTTACCTGTAATCAGCATAGCAAAGGACATTCAACTGTGGCGTTCAGACATGTGGCAAAGAGGATGTCCTTACCTTCACAGCTGCCGTATTCTTAATGACATGGGGATTCCCTGCTGTGAAAGCCTGATGTCCGGCCAGTCTTCCAAAGACTTCTGAATTTAAAAGGTATGCCAAATGTCACCATACGCTCCCTGTGTAACATAGGGCATAAAGGTGATGTTCAGGTTTACCAAAAACAGAAGTTCTTTGCTGCCAGTCTGAATGTATCTTTTACACTGGTCTATTTACCTGCATCAGTCTCCTGCCAGTTGAATGGATTTTCGTTCTTCAGTCATTTCCTATGCCTGATTGCTGTTTTTGCAAGATAAGTGTCCCATTGGGGATTTTTTTTGTATTCCTCAAGGTTAATGTCATCCAAGAAGGGTAAATGCCAGTGTGGGAGACAGATTCCCCATAGAGACCACCATGATGTGTCTTTTTTGCTTAGGTGCTTCTCATGACCATACATCTTGCTCTACTTGTCAGACATTTGTTCCAAAAACCCTTTGCAGTAGACTTTCGTCCCTTTCCTTGTATCATGAGAATCAGTGTCTTAAGCTACTTGTTAAAGATACTATGGAAGGAATCTCCCACCCTGATGGTCAGCCTTTAGGGAAGAATGTGAAAAAGGTATGACTGGAATCTTCCACTGTCCAGCCTCTGGCCAGGTGTTTTCCCTCAAGGTCATTACGAACTCAGAGGATTGCCCAGCTGTGCTGTCAGATCCAGCTGGCAGCATGTCCAAAGAGGCTTTGCAGGCGTCCATCACAGATGTTCAGAGAGAACCATGGCTGATTTTTTTTCTGAGGGGCCTCAGGGATTTCCTCAGTTTTTAATTGGGGAAGAATTTCCTACTACGGTTCTCAACTGTTGTCCTGGATCTAAGCCTTCTCAGGACATTCCCTTAAAAGGGGAACAAAAAAATTACATGTTTCGTCTGCTTTTAGGGAGCCACAAAGTGGCAGGCTTTTACTCAGGGGTTATTTTCTGCCTTAATGTCCTTAAAGCCTCCTCATGGAGTTTCAGTTCCTGCTCCTCCTTGGTCCTCTACTCCTCTTAAAAGGCCTATAGACCATGATTCTTCTGAGGGTGAATCAGATTCTGCTGATAAATCCCTAAGTTATTCTATTCAAATTCCTTCTCCTTTGGACTATGGGTCAGAGGAGGATGAATCTATTAGTCCTGATGGGCCTTTGCAGGAAATTTCCTTTGGGGACACACAATCTAGGATGATGGATTTTTTTTTTAAGCAGGAATGTACTGGGGCCCCTGATCTCCATAAGAGGTACTATGGGTTCTTGCTGTTGGACTGTCATAAACCTGCAGTTATTCCTCCTGTTTTGGCTGCTTTACTGTATACCTTCTCCAATGCCTCTCA
Source organism: Protopterus annectens (assembly GCF_019279795.1). NCBI lineage: Eukaryota > Metazoa > Chordata > Ceratodontiformes > Protopteridae > Protopterus > Protopterus annectens. The sequence continues at coordinate 376,905,216 of NC_056725.1, forward strand.
GGTGCCTGATTCTCTACCCCCTGCTCCCAAGAAGCCTGATAGGTTTTATAGGGTTCCTGAGGATTGTTTTTTTTATATAAATGTCCTGCTGCTGACCCCTCAGTAGTGTCTGTAGCCTCTGATAAGCCATCCCAATTGCTTCCTTCACCCAAGTTATTGCCTTCTAACAAGGACAGCAGAACTATGGACAGGCTGGGCAAAAAGATTTACACTTCTGCTATCCTAGCTTTTAGGGCTATTAATTATAAGACCCATCTGTCTAGTTGTGTGTTGGCTCTTCCTTCTCAGTCCTGTCAACTTATTGGTGATTTTCTAGACTGAGGGTAAAACTTCTGTTCTTTCCTTGCTAGGGGCTTCCTCTCAAGTTGTTCATCTTTCTATAAAATGTAGTTATTATGAGGCAGATGGCTTTTCTAGGGCTGCTGTTTTTGGTTCAGTTATGAGGAGGTATTCTTGGCTTAGGCTTCAACCTCTACCTGATATTAAAGCTACGTTGATGGATGCTCCTATGGATTCTAAACTTTTGTTTGGGGAAGCTGCTTCTGGCTTATTTAAGTCCCTTCAGGATAAGGGTAAGGCCCTACAGGACCTTAAATATGTGTTTGTTTCTCCTGTGCCTAAATTTCAGAGAAACTACTCCACTAAGGCTGCCTTTGTTCATAGGCAGTCCCATCCTTCTACTAAAGGTAAGAAGAGTGGCAAACAAACTCATCCAGTGAAAGCTACTCAATTTTCAGGGACTCTGAAGCCTTCCTTTCTGGACAAACCAGGTGCTGTGCGACTACCCATCCCCTCCCAGCCACATTTTTCTCTTCGCCTCTCTCTTTTCCGGTTTAGCTTCAGATCACTCAGGATTCTTGGGTTCTGTCAATCATTCATCAAGTATACTTCATGGTGTGGAAATCCCATCCTTCTTTTAAGGGCATTCTTCAGCCTCCTCAGGAACATCATCCCTTTTTACCAGAGGTTCTTCAAGATCGTGTCTTAGTTGTCTCAGGGTGCTATTCAAGAGGTGTCGGTGTCCCAAAGGGGGAAAGGGTTCTCGAACTGTTTCTAGTGCCCAGAAAAGAGGGCACTTGGAGATTTATTCTAGAGCTCTCTCATTTAAACACTTTTCTAAGGGTACCTTCCCTTTCAGATGTTGCCCCTTCAGATTCTGTTTCCTCTCTTGCTCCCTCAGGCCTATATGGTGCCTCTGGATCTCAAGGATGCTTATCTCCATATTCTGGATCCATCCTCTTTTCAGGAAGTTTTTGGTTTTATCTGTTGTTTCCTGGAATCTTCAGTTCTCTGCTTTGCCCTTTGGTCTTTCTACTGCCCCGAGGGTGTTCACCAAATGCATTGCTCCTGTGATTGCCTTTTGTAGACTTCAAGGGATTCAAATTTCCTTACTTGGATAACCTGTTGATTCAGGCATCTTCTCCAGAGTTCCTTTTGCAAAAATCTTCATTTTGCCATATCCCTTCTTCAGAGCCTGGGGTTCACTGTAAATTTAAAAAGTCTTCTCTGACTCCTTCTCAGAATCAAGTTTTTCTGGGTAGCAGGATTCAGATGGTGCCAATGCTTGCATCCCTGCCCCCTCTAAATGCCGGTCTCATTTCTTTCTTTCATACACTTCTTCCTATAGCTTCCATTACCACCAGGGAGTTTCTGAGAGTTCTGGATTATATGGCATCTACCATTCTGATGTTTCCTCTGGCCAAATTTCAATGAGAAAGTTTCAGTGGTTTCTGAAGTCAGGGTGGCTTCAACATGCTCATCCTTTAGAATTTGTAGTGCCTCTTCTTCCTTGCCTCAGACAGGAACTTCTTTGCTGGATTCAACAGTTGTCTCTGAATCTAGACAGCCCTTTTTATCCCCCCTCTTCCCTCTCAGAAGTTGTTCACGGACACCTCACACATGGGATGGGGGGTGGCTTTTGGCTCCCTAAATGTACAGGGAGTGTGGTCGCCTCATCAAGCAGAAGCAGCACATCAATATCAAAGAGATGAGAGCCCTTCTTCTGGCTCTTCAGGCCTTTCAGTATCTCTTTTCTACAGGGCCTCTCAAGGTATTCACAGACAATACCACAGTGATGTGATATATCAAACAAGCAGGGCGGGACAAGATCTTATCTTCTTTGCCGGTTGGCACTTCTGGTATGGGAACAAGAGTATCAGGACCAGGACAAAATCCAAAAAAACAGTATACTAAGTAAAAAGACATCCACTCATCCACTGTGCCCAAGTTAGGATAAAACACACTTTAATCAGAACAATAAAACAGTAAAAATAGTTAAGTGCTATCACGAGACTACCACTTCCTCAGACCATAAAAACATACACACTGTTAGAACTCATTTAAACACTTTCCTACCAATCAGAGACAAGATACAATCACATGGTTTGTCTTAATGATGTAAGCCTCTCCTTCTTAGAGCCGGCTTTAAAGAGATGGCATTATTAAGTCCTGGATATGCATCTGCTTTAAAATCTAATATCCATCTTAATTCCATAAACTCAGTCTCATTAACAATGTCACCTTCTCTAATATTGACATTTCCCTTCTGCAAAACCAGAAATTTAAACTGGTGGGTATTACCTAGTTCTAGAGCAGGTTTAGCTACTGTATTGGTAAGTTTACCATTACGTATATCATTCACATGTTCAAGTATTCGCTCCCTCAAAGTACGGTTGGTCTTCCCAACATAAAACATTTCACAAGCATTACATTGATGAGCCCAATAAACAAGATTTCTGTCGGTGCAATCTTCATAAAATTGAAACTCAATAGGCCTACGAGTTCTGGGAAGCATAACTGAAGTAGCTGACCAAATGTATCTACAAGCTTTGCATGATCTACAGGCATAAGTGCCCTGCCATTTAGAACATGTCCTAACAAATCCAGATCTTGCTGTCAAGTGACTCTCTAGGCAGTTTATATCCCTTCTGGTCAGAACATTGTGGCAAACACATTGAGCAAGTCTTTAATGCAGTCCCATGAATGGATGCTTCACAGAGATCTGTTTCTGGACATCATCCACCAGTATGTTTCTCAAGTGGATCTTTTTGCCTCCCTTCTGAACAGACAACTTCCTCTGTTTTGTGCCAGAGTCTCGGGGTCTCTGGTATGGAAGGGGGGCAACCCTCTCATTCTCTTGGAAGGGGATGCTTCTTTATGCATTCCCACCCCTTCCTCTCATGCCAAAAGTCCTGTTCAAACTCCAACAGGATGCTCCCAAAATCTTGTTGGTGACTCTTTTGGCTGCCAAACACTGGTTCCCTCTTCTGCTGCATCTAGCCAGGGGCAATTAGCACAAGTTACCTCACAGGGTGGATCTAATCACATAAGACAAGGGACTGCTTATCCATCCCCTCCTGTCCACACCTCACCTGACACTGTGGGTGATAGGATCTTGATTTCTCATAGACACCTTTTTTTTTTTCTGAGCCCGTGCTGAAAGTCTTGCAGGTGGCCAGGAAACCTATGACTAGGAAATCCTACTTATCCAAATGGAAGAGAGGTTTTTCTTTTTGGAGTCTCTCTCATAACCTGGTCCCACTTACTGTGGATGTGTTTTGGTTCTCTCATTTGTGTGAGTCGCTCAATGCTGGTTTGGCCTATTCTTCTACTAAGACCTATCAGCTACCACTGCTTGTTTGCCGTTTTCTCCTCCTTTAGCTGCTAGATTTGAGGTGAGACAATTTCTTAAAGACGTCCTTAATAGTAGACCTCCCAGGAAGCCTATTCCTCCTCCCTGGTATCTTAATTTTGTTTTGGAGAAGTTGACTCAGGCTACTTTTGAGCCTGCTGCTTCAGCCTCTTTGCAACATTGTTCCTGGAAGACTGTTCTTTTATTAGCACTTAATTTTGCCAGACAGGTGTCTGAGTTGCAGGTCCTTATGGCTTGTCCTCCTTTTTTGATTTTTCATGAGGACAAAGTGTTCTTGCGCACTAACCCTTCTTTTATGCCGAAGGTGTTTAATGAGCTATCACTTAATCAGTCTATTAATCTGCCTACTTTTTCCCCTCTCCCCAAACTGACAATGAGAGGGTGTTGCATACTTTTGACATGCATAGGCAACTTAGAATTTATTTGGATATGACCCAAGGCTATCACAAAATCTGATCAGTTGTTTCTTTTCATCCTAGAGCTTTGGGGCTTGCTGCATCCAAGCAAACTATTTCTTCTTGGATTTCTAAGGCTATTTCCTTTTGTTACATGTTTCATGGCAAGGGTCTTCCTTTTTCAATTAAGGCTCATTCTTCTACAGCTGTGGCATTTTCTTGTGCTTTTTTCAAAGGCTTATATAGTAATTCCTTTCTTGAAGCAGCTATCTCTAGAGCTAGGGCTGGTTTTGCTAGTTCAGTTTTTTATGTTTTTAGGGGACTCTTCTGCCCTTTCCTCCTCCCAAGTTTCTTCTTGAGCTTTGGCACTCTCCCATATCATTAAAAATACTGCAGCAGTGTAAGGACACAATACAGTTGTGCAAAATCTTACTATAAGGGTAAATGTCTTTACCTTCACTGCTGCAGTATTCTCTCCCCCTCTCTCTACCCCTAGTTCTTTACCTTCCTTGGACTGGTGTTCCACCTGGGGCAATCAGTTCTGTTTTTGGTAAGCCTGAACTTCACGTTTATAACCCCCGTTATGCAGGAAGCATACGGTGACATTCAGCATACCTTTTAAATTCAGAAGTCTTTGGAAGACTGGCTAGATGTTGGGCTTCCATGGCAGGGAATCTCCATATTGTTAAGAATGCTGCCGCAGTGAAGGCAAGGACATCTACCATTATAAGACTTTACACAACTGTACTTTTTTTTAGAATTCAGTGCGTGTACATCACCTTTATATGCTATGCCTGGGTGGGGAGATTATGGCTGATGTATGACACCAGGAGGATGTAAATGCTTTTGTATACTGGCCAGAGATGGGCCTATCATTGGCAGGAGATCCCACATGTGATGAACACTGCAGCAGAGATATGGGAGGACATCATCTGTTCATGAGAGACTTTCCGAATGATTGATTATACATTAGCAATGTTAACTCATCTCTTCTTACCTTAGTTAGTAATTGTTGAACTTCCATCTTCCTCTAACCTTGGCATAATTAAGTATTCAATAAATGTTTCCACATGTGCCTTTTCTTGGATTCCTTTGCCTTATACAAATTTTCATTTTTTTTAAATATCTCTAATACTTCTACAGGATCACTGATTATTTCTTTTTGTCATAGGTTTCCTAAGTTTGGGGAAAACTCTTTCTACTTTTTGGTATCCAAGTCATTGTGCTAAAAGTTTTTGGACACTGGTATTGTGTAAAAGTAGTAGCTTAACAGCAATGTTTCTAAACTCATTTATATTATCCATATACTCCCTTATTTTCCCTTTAGCACACTGCAATTGGTCAACTTCTTGTTTTGTGAGATTATCCTTATTCTACAATACTTTAAACTTTGTCATCTTTTCTAAATAATTTATATTTGTTTCCATATATTTTATTTTATCAATATCATGTTTTTAAACTCTATTTTCATTTTTATTGTACATTCTGAAGAAATTTCTGTCTTCCCTAATAGTTCTTGAATCACTTTCACTACCTGTTCCTTAAACTCCTCTCTTTTTAACAGGTAAGTAAAAAAGTGCCAGTGCTTCTCTCAACTTCATTATCCTGCATCTATACCTTAATTTTCTTTATTGATACATTATCTGTACTAGGTACTGCATATGTGTCAAGGCTTTCAATTAAGTATGCTTGTTTGCTGTCCAGTCTAGCCCTTGGGGAAGAATATGCAAAATCCTAGTTCTATTACATCTTCCATAACAGATATTCATGTGTCTTCATAAATTTACCCTTTGTTATATTTTCCCTTCAAGGTCCCTGTGATGCATTCCTGCATCAAATCAAGTTCCAGTCACCAACAATAAATAATATTTCCAGCTGAAGGATTATTTCTCCCAGAATTCTCTTAATCTCAATAATACCAGTTTCAGTTGGAATATAAATACATGCCAGCATAATCTTCCTCCCTGTCAATAACCCCCATCACAAATTTGCCATTGTTGTCTTTTTCCTTCTTCTATCAGTACTACATCCTCTCTAGCAATCAGTACTATTACTTTCCTTTTTTCTTTGTCCCCAATATTCTCCTGAATGCCCACCCTGAAACTTTTTTCAAATCCACATACTCATTTCTCTCTTAATGTCTCTCTTGTTATTTGCATCCTACATTTATTGATATGTCAATACTAAGCTTTTACCAGCAATACTACTTAAATTCCATGATAATATGGACAGAGTAGCCATTATGATAGAAAGCTATTATTCTCACTTATTATACATTGATCCATATGGGATACTAGGCTAACAACCACCTGGTGCCTTTTTACACTTAGCCTTGCTTCCCAAATGTATCTGGTAAGCTGATACTCCAGGGTTGTTTTATGTGGTAATGTAGACTTGGGCTCTGCTGGTCAAGCATTTAAGTGCCAGACCAGGGGTAAATTTTAGATTCTCCATCCACTGGTCCAAGTTACACTTGAGTAAGATATGGATGGCATGCCTGTTCCAAAGATAGGATAGTCTCTGACACTACATGACATTTCTTTGGAAAGCATAATTTCCAACTTTAAACTTGCACCTTGTTTGGCAGGCTGATGTCTTACTGAGTTCCTTATCTTCATTTGAAACAGTGACATTTTTTCAAGACATTTTGCTTCAATAAAATAAAAAAAATTAAACAGATTTTCAGAACCCCTTCCTCTTTTAACTTACAATATATGAAAATATATACAGTTTAAAAAATAAGGTTACCCCTTCCAGATAAAAGCAGTCGGCTCAAATGAATGGCTGTACCCATACACACCACATATTCTAAAATGATGGTTAATCATGCTAAAGCACATGTTACAGCCAGTGTGTTCCCACACTATCAAATTGCTACATCTTCGTTTATCTTTACTCCTCTGGCCAGATGTGAAAAACAGCTTACATGCTTTCAGTAAACATTAAATTTTAGCCCTAAGAAAAAGTGCACAAACAACCTTTAAACAAATAACCCAACCTGTATAAAGTTATATTAGATGCATAGTATTATTATGGATACAGGGATAACAACTACTTGTACAACTTTATTCACTTCCCACGGTTTCAAACTTTATTTTTCACTGAACTGCTTGCTAATGCACCTTTAAGGGTTAACTGTTAATTACAATGTACCTCTTACAGTTTTCGGAGCACTGCAATGTTGAGGTCTCTTCATAAATTGTTTGCAGCTGCAGTTCATCTCCAAGTAAAAGCAGTAAGTAATGAGAAAAAAAAAAACAGCTAGCCACTTTGCAAATGAATGAAAGTGACTTTGTAAATTTCACTTGGAAGATCCCTCCAGACTTCTCATTGTTAACTGCTTGCACTTGCTGACTCTGCCTCCCAGAGAGCACTTGTTAATGGAAAAAATAGCTAATGACTTTCCAAATACAAGAAAATTATAATTTTCTGTGCCTTTTATTATTCTGTCTCATTTTTCAGGCCCATTTGCTTAAAAACTTTGTCTACAGCTCAAACCAAGGACAATGATCTAGACATTTAACCAATACACTTTAAAATCCCCAAATCCAGCTGCCAAAAATCACATTAAATTAACTTTAACTTGTTTCCTTCCAGCATTTTATTTGCTACATTACAACAATGAAAAAGTACTCAGTTTAATATAGCAGTCACTGATAAGGCTTCCACACCTCACATTTAAAATACCTGACTGCACCCTACACAAAACTGATTTGCAATATAAAATGCAATTTATATTATATTTTATACAATATTAATAGCAAAAACTACTTTATTTGCAGTTACTTTGAGTCCTTTCAGTGTCCTTCTATACATTCAAGAGAAAGTGGGTAATATGTTTTACAGTTCATCCTCCAGTTTAACACATTTAACAAAATTCCAGTCGTCCCATAGTTTTCAGCTGTGGTTGCTTTCTTGAAAACGTGGGAATTCTATTGGATAATTTATTAAAAAGGAACTTAAGAATGTTATCTCCCATATTAAAAATACTAATGAACTTTGTACCTTGGTTAAAAACATGCATTGGGACAAGGAATTCTATTGGGCTACTGTAGATATCAAGGCTTTGCACACAAGTATTTCTACTACATTTGGGCTTGAGGCCATTAGTCAGATTATGGGGGAAGGCCCTCATACATCTTTTATTATTCTTTTGCTTGAATTTGCATTGACACAATTATTTTTTGTATGAAGAAAAAATCTTTTTGCAAAAAGAAGGTACTGCAATGGGGGCTAATTTTGCCCCCACTTATGCAATCCTTTTTATGTCATTTTTTGAGACTAGTTTTCTTTATACACTGGAATTCTTTCGTAAATCTGTGGTCCTATACCGTAGGTACATTGATTATTTGATATTTATTTGCAAGGGCAACATTTCTGATTTCAGTAGATTTGTGGATGAATTACACTTAAATAGGTTTGGTTTGAAATTTACTTATAAAGTGGATCCATGTAGTATACAATTTCTTGATATTTTGTTATATGTGGATATTTGTGATAATGTTCAGTTTAGACCATATAGAAAGGTGACAGCAACAAATAATTTTTTACATGCTTCTAGTGCACATCCAATGCACTTAATTGAGGCCCTCCCTTTTGGAGAATTCAAACGTATATTTGAGCATACATCTGAAAAATGTTTTTTGAAAGAAGAATTTCAGGATGTTAGAAATAGACTTCTAAGCAGGGGTTATTCTGAAGATAATGTTACATATAGTGAATGTAAGGTTTTGGGTAATAAGAGTTTAAGAATTAATTTTGCACAAAGCTCTAATATTTGTAAAAATCTTGATTTAGGAAATAATGATAAAATGTTTTTGCAACAAAATATTCCTCTTTTTTCTAACACACTTAAATTTATTGTAGATTTTTTATGGTCTATTGTCTGTGACAATGATGAGATAGGACATCTGTTCCCTAAAAGGGTTAATTTTTCTTATGGTAGATTTTCTAACCTTAAGGAACTTTTGAGTTTGAAATATAACACAAAGAATTTGAATGAAGGTAATGGTATGTTCAAATGTGGCAGATGTAAAATCTGCCCTAGAGTTAAAAACCTTTCAGGTAGTGCTATAAATGGCATAAAATTTAATGCTACTGATAGATTTAATTGTAAATCATGTGGGGTTGTCTATATAGTGGGTTGTGAATGTGTTCCATGTAAGTATTATATTGGCCAGACTAACAACAGGTAAAAATATGTATAATGGAACATATTGGTGATGTTAGGCATTGTAGAACTGATACTCCCATTTCAGAACATTTCAATAATATTCATTCTGGTTGTTTGGATTCTTTATTTTTTTTGTGTTCTTGGTAAACCAAGTGTGACAGGTCCTGGTAACTTTTCACAAAAACTTCTGAACTTAGAAAGTAGATTTATTCTTAACTTTGGTACTTTAGTGCCTAAGGGTTTGAATTTAGAAATGAATATTAACTTTTAATACTCTAATATAGCAAAAATATGAGTGTTTTACTGCTATTCTATTGAAATTGTAGTTAAATGGTTTTGCACTGATTAATTAATTGATTTATTATTCAATTTAGCAAATGTATAAAAAGATGCAGCTGTATGTCTTTGATTATTCCTTTGAAGGCTGTGTTCAGCCGAGGTACCAGAAGACATGAAAGTTTTTTGCTGTATGCTGGCTCCAGTTTGGTGTTCTACATTCTTTGTTCTTGTGGTTTTTTGAGAAAATTCTAGTCTTTCTCAGACACTTTTTGCAAAACCATATTTCATATCTCTAATCTTATTTGCAATAGGATTGATGCTCTACAGTATCCCATTTATTACCTAATTTCAGAATGATGCTGGTCTTCCTCTTGATCATTTCTATCTCCCAATACCAGTCTCTGGTTCAAATCAAAGTACTCTAAATTCACCTCCTGCACTTCTTTCATTCAAGAATTTTCCCTTGAACTCTGGAAAGTATTTCATTGGCAATGTGTCTCTCTATGTTCTTTCTTATTGTCAGAAGAATGAGAAGCAGAGTCCCCTTTGATTTTCTGGCTTACTCTTTGTTGATTAAAAGAGAAGTTACTCACCATAACATTCCATCTGTGCTGTCCATTTTCATTCTTCCTCAACATGGGAGTTTGGATCCAATCTTCAGATCCAACTTGGCTGCTTTTTATAGCTCATGGCTACTGCAAACTCGAGTTCCTCCCTTACCCATATGCTCTAGTTCCTCTCCATACCTCAGATCTTGTTTGGTCTCATTTATTGCTAAATAACAATACAAGAAATAATGGTTGCATGAAAAAACACTATCTGGAGCTCAAAAAACAGAAACTTTAGTTCCCATAGTGTCTTCTCATTCTTTCAGAAATCATAAACCAAAATGTAGGGGGTTGCAGGGAGGGTAGTTGAAGAATGAAAATGGACAACACAGATGGGACATTATAGTGAGTGCAGAACTTATTTATCTGATGATGTAAATTTTCATTTGTTCCTCAACATGTGGGCAGTCTCCAGCTACCTGAATCCTGTGTGGACTCTAGGAAAGGACGTACCAGAGTACTGTTGAGTGAAGGCCGCTCTTCCCCTAGAGACCAAATCAACTTTGTAATGAGTGATAAAGGTATAAGGATTAGCACAAGTAGCTGCAGCATAAATATCATCCACGGAAGACCTGGACAGAAAAACTGAAGAGGTTGCCATGGATCTGGCTGAATGAGCCCTCATGGTTTTTGGGAAAGATAAATCCAGTTTGTTGTAGACAAAGGCAATGCAATCAGTTAGCCAATTAGCTAAAGTTACTTTTGTACCTAGCTTTCCCAAATCTTGATTTTGAAAAGAAGACAAATTGATCTGATTTTCTGAAATTTTCAGTTTTATGCAGATAGAAATGTAATTGTCTGTGAATACCCAACAAATCTAAAATGTATTCTCCTTTGTTCGAGAAACATGGGAAGAAAACTGGGAAATTGATAGATTGATTGATGCTGGATCCCGACACCACCTTGGAAAGAAAAAGATGGACTGGTTCATAAGGACAACCTTTCTTTATAAAAAAAAAAATAAATTAAATACGGAGGTTTAGAAGATAAAGCTTGAAGTTCTGAAACTCTTCTAGCCGATGTTATGGCCACAAAAATATAATTTACCATGTTAAAAATTCACACCTTGCAGCCAGCTCAAATGGTAATTGAGTCAGGGCTTGTAACACTAAATTCAAATCCCACAGTGGAGTAGGATCTTTAAAATGGGTCTCAGTAAAAAGGCTCCTTTTATTGTGATGAAACTAAGGTACAATTGTCAACTCTTATATGAAAATTAGAAATACCAGCTAATTGTACTTTAACTGTTGAGGGACTGCGCCCTTCATTAAAAATAGCAGCCAAAGAACTTTAGGTACTGGCACTGAAAAGGGGTCGATTCTTTCTGTTTTGCCCAAAAAAAAACAAATTTTTCATTTACTTTGTAAATCTTCCTAGTGGAAGCCTCGTGGGAAAGCAAAATAATGTGACGATCAGGGGAGGAAAGCCAGGGTTGTCTAGCTATCAGTCCAGGGTTGTCTAGCTATCAGTGAAATTAGAGAAACCATGTAGTCAATTTTAGGCCCAAATGTCTGGGTGAATCATGTCTGTCGGGTGAGACAGAAGGTCAGGAATTGGATCCAGGATCCAAGGAGGATGAACTAGACGAGGCCAAATGAAAGGGAACCAAATCTGACGAGACTAATAAGGGGCAATGAGGATGACTGTACTCTCCAATTGAGAAGCTTTCTGAAGAAATGTGGAGATTAGAGGAGTTGGTGGTAAGCATAGAAGTGACTGGGGGGGTCAATCATGGAGGATAGATTCTCTCGGCGACTCACCTGGTGAGGGGATCAAGACAAATAACCTGCTGAACTTGTTGATTACCTTCCCCAAAATCTTCATGTTGAGAGACCACTTGTGAGGCAATAGGATGGACTTGCTAAGCCTATCTGCTATCATGATGGATTTCCCAGGAATTTGCATTGCTATCAGAAATTGATTGGATGAGATCATCCACTGCCACACTCTCAGAGCTTCTTGACATAAGGGGTAAGATCTGATCCCTCCTTGTTTGTTGATGTACCAGTCTACTGACATATTGTCCGTCTGAATTACAGAAGTCCCTGAAGGGAGAGATTTTTGGAAGGCCAGCAGTGCTAGAAGAACTGCTCTCAGTTCTAAGACACAGATAAACAGGTTGGTCTCTTCATTAGAAAGATGGTCCAAGGCATCTGGTCCCCAGACGTACTCCCTCCACACAAACTGGGATGCATCTGTGGTCACTATGGCCTTGGGCTGAGGAAGTATGAAAGGGTGGCCTCATAAAACCTGTTCTGAGCAAATTCACTACCTGAGGTACCTTTTGCATGCCTAAGTTATTTTGATCTGGCAGGACAAAGGCTGGTGCAGGATGGACCACTGAATTACCAGGGTCCATTGAAGAATTATCATATGGTATCTTGCCAATGGAACCGGTTAGGAGCCAGTCATTACCAGCTGAGAGCACTGCTCTCTGACCTTACCCTAATGCATAGCAGTAGTGAGAGCAGTGCATGCTCACTTGAGACTACATGGATTCATAGTGTTTGCTTACCTGGATGACTAATGCATAACCTTTACAACCAGGCATCTGTTGATCAAAGCAAGAAATTTTGTACTCCAATTGTGCTCTCACCTAGGTATTACCATCAATCCTAACAAATCTCAGCTAGAACCTGATCAAGTGCTAGAATTCATAGAAGGCTTATTCAGTACTGCATCAAAGACAGCCTCCCTTCCCTTGACAGGTGTACAAATTATTTGATTTCAAGTCAAAAAGATAATTCAAAATTCCTCGCTGTCGGCCCAACTGAATCTACAGGCCTTAAGGTTCAATGTCTGCTGCCATAGCTTTGGTTCCATTTTTTATTTCTATAGCTGCTGCTTTCCTCTGACTATGTGAAACATCGGGGAATTTTGTTTACTGAAGGATGGGGTAGGTAAAGTGTATTATATAACCTCTGGAAATAATCCTCTGCACCCATGTATCTTTTGTAATGGCCAGCCAGGGTCTCTGGTGCACGAACAGATGACCCCTCTACTGCCTCCAGAGGTGGACAACTGGGCCTCCTTTCAAGAACACTGGAAAGATTTGTCAGAGAAGGAATCTCTGAACCCCTGGTTGTGTGGGCCTCCTCTGCCACGTGGCCGGTGTCGTCCATTAGAGTTCCCCCTCTGCCCATGGAGGAACCATTTCCACGTGGATCATGGAAAAGACCCTGCGACTTTCTGAACCACATTTTCAACCACTTTGTTGATTCCTAGATTTGTTTTTTTGAGGAGTTGATAAACGGGTCTAATTTAGAAGACTGAAAAACCAAAAGACAATCTCAAAAGACTGAAAATTCAAAATACTGAATGATGGAATTTGCCCCTATCCACTGTTATGCGATCTTGGTGTTTGTATATATAGTTAGCAGGGGGTGGAGGGGTGCAGACCTCCAAACGAGGGGTGCAGGGGGGCTTGCCCCCTGCATTAAAAATGTGTTCAGTATTTTGAATTTTCAGTCTTTTGGTTTATCAGACTTCTGAAGCAGACCCGTCGAAAAACGTACTCCCACTGCAGATAGGGTCTTACTATCTTGCTCACACTTAGAGTCTGTGTCTTTAACTTTAGGCCCAAAGAAAGAACTTCTGTCACAGGGTGCTTTGACTAAGGAAGACATGAAGGGCTCTGTAAAATCACATAGGTGCAACCAGGCATGTCTTCTAATGGAAATGCCTGATCCTGACACCCTTGAGGTTCCTTCAACTGTTGAAGTGAAAATAGTCTCATGGATGAATTTGCAATGGATTGTAGTATAGCCAACTGTAAGGACAATGGAGTATGTGCCTCAGTAGTTATTGTTCCTGAGAGGGATTTGGAGAATTCTTTAATCAAATCCCTCTGAAGTTTGGTGAAGTGCACCAAACAGTTCAGTGATCTGAGAACAAAAGTAGTACAAACATTCTTCTCAAATCTATTCAATGGCCTAAACTCCATGTTAGGGGGATGTACAGATGAAATCTGTGGGTTTTTTCTTTGTGGCCTCTGCTATGACCATGGCATCTACTGGTACTCCTTTCCTCCAGAAATGTCTTCCCTTCAGTGGTGCCAGGATCCTATCTGGTCTCTTAGGGATCGGCTGAACAGAATTGGGTTCCTTCCACACCCACCCAGAGATTAAATCAATAAGCTCATCAGCAGGTAGAGTCAACCCAGGAAGTAGATGGGCCAGACCCAAATGCCTCCAGGAATACAGATTCTGCTTGGGAAGGATTATTGGTAGACCAACCACCTCAATAGTTAAGGATCTCCAAAATGTCTCCAAAGGAGATGTTATCAGGTGATGATCTTGGGGACACTTCCCCTTCATCAAAACCTGCATCTTCCATGGCTGACTCCTGAGGGGGGGTCTAGGTGCCTCCTCTTGCACTTTCTCTTCATAGGGATTTTTTTGGAAGATACAAGTATATCCAGTCGGATAGCCTGGAAAATCTTTGGGCTGGCTGTTCTTTTGCAGTAGAGTGTTGAGGCTCAAGGCACAAAGACATATGGGATCCAGAAGGTAGATCTTGGGGGGGGGGGGTAATCTGTCCTCTAGAAGAGAGCACTTTCTCTATCACTTCAAAAGCAGAATGCCCAAGGAGGAAGGATGCCAACATAGCTGAGAAGACATGCTTCCAGACTGTTGGCTCCCTCTGACCTGACGGCAGTCCACCAGAGCCAGAAGTCAGAGCCTAGCTATCTAATGCTTCAGCCCTAAAAGTCATCCAGCTATGACATTCTCAGAGCCGGTCCACTCAGAGAAGGTACTGGAGCTGAAGAAACAACAATCTTCGGATCCGATAGATGATCCCAGAAAACTCAGATTCAAGGGCTCCAAAACCAATGGATGGATCTGAAAAGGAACCAAGAAGGTTGGAGTAATACTAGTAGAGGTCTTCAGAACCGTAGGAGTAGGAGTAGGAGCAGGGAAAACTCCCATTTGAATCTATGCCAAGAGAACCTTCCTCATAATTCTATCCACATCTGCTTTTGTAAGACTTCTGGAAGAATGGGAAGAAGAGGCCAATGAAGTGCACCTAGAGTGATGGAACTTCTCTAAAAGTGGGGATGGTAGCCGTGAGGGACAGGGTCCAGAGAAGATGCAAACCAGGTCTGTAGGAGCCGTTTCAACTCTGAATGAACCAGATCTAATGAAGTGGACCTTGCATCTGAAACTGTTGGATCTGAGGATTTGGTCTTTGGATTCAATCGTTTCAAGATTTTGTGGGCTGGCTCCATGGTTGGATCATAACAGGAAATGGAGGATCCAGAAAATGGTGCTTTCTGGGTTCTTTTGTATCTGCTTTGGAGGGTTGAGCTCCAGCCAGTGATTCTGAAAAAGATGTCAGAAGTAGTCCTTTTTAAAATCAATTTGTTCTTATGATCAGTCAATGCCCTGGGGTTAAAGGCTTTGCAGATGCCTCAGGATACCTTTAAGTGCACAGGGCCTAAACAATATACACAGGAGTCATGGGCATCAGAAAGATGGATCTTATGCCCACACTCTCCACATTTCTTGAAACCTGAAGGTTTTTCAACCATTTTAAACAATAGTACTTTAGGAAAAATAGCAGAAAAGTATATATATATATATTTTAAGTCAGAAAAATTACCAACAATGGCAATTAAGTTATGCTGAAGAACTGTAGGATAAGGGAAGTAATAATAAACTAAACTAAAATTGCAAAAAATAAAGAGAAATTTAAAGATAGGCCAAAAAGGGAAGAAAAATTATTTTGCTCATCTTTTATCAAAAAACACCATACATGAAGGCAGCAAATGAGATCAGAGGTATGGAGGAGGACTACAGCCTTATGGGTAAGGCAGAAGCTCGAGAGTTTGCAGTACCCACAAGGCATAAAAAGTGGCAGAGTAGGATAAGAGGATTGGATCCAAACCCACATTTTGAGGAATGAATGAAAATTGACATCAGCAGATATTTGTCTCCTTAGCCTGTTCTGCATCAAAAATACCTTTGATCTTCCAGGAAAAAAATATTCCGAAGATAGCTGAATACAGCAGCTTCAGTCTCGTCCCTGCCTCTCGACATTTTCTTATTGCTGGAATAAGCCTGCTTCTCTTCTGCCTGGTGTAGAGTGAATAATCATTTTTGTCACGAACACTGCTGTCTCTAATTTAACACTTTTTCTGCCACATTTTGGCAAGAACAACTCATTTTGCTAGCATGATTGCATCTTTTCTAATATAGGTCTTGGGTGCTTTCAGATAGCTACATTTGGGATGTACACATGATGTGCTCTGTCAATTAAACCCTGCAGTGGAACACCCACCTAATTGCTTATTTCTACTTTCAGATAATTAATACAGTCTACTTCTACCAGATCCTCTAGTACATCAGAAAATACCAGGTTTTCTCTGAACACTGTCTTCTAACTGTACTATTTTTGAAGCAGCTCTTCTTGAGATGTCTTATCTTTAGCCAGCCTTTTCTTCATTTCGGCCTCTGAGTTTTGCAGTTTTATCAGTTAATCTGCCTACCTAGTTAAAGCTTCTTCTGTTATTCCAGCCTTTTTTTGACTGCACACATTACTTCAGCGTTTCACATTTTAACCAACTCTTACTGCATTTCACTTATTTTTCTTCTAAATTACTGGAAGCCATCCCCTGTACCAAAGCTGAAATTTCAACTGAAGTCTCCCCAGCTGGAGTTCTCTTCCCTTTCTGCGTGTTTTTTTTTTTTTTTTTTTTTTGCTACTTTCTCCAAATGCCATCTTTGCTGGCACCCAAGCTGTGTAATCAGTAGCCAGTAATACATTTTATCAGATTAGAAAGGTTTTACTTGCTTTTTTTTCCTCTTGCAGTCTTCACACAGAGAGCTCTAATCAACCTGTCTGATCTGTGTGCAGCAATCTTGGAAGTCTATGTAGAAAGTATTCCTATAGAAATTTGGAAGTTAGGTGGGAAGAGTGAAAGATGTGGAAGATTTTCTTTTCAATATTTTAAAAACCAGCATCGTGGAAGAAAGCTGTGATGGTTACATTACTGAAAGAGGGTAAAGAGACTTCAGATCCAGCTTCATACAAATTCCATTTCAATTTTAAACCATGATTAATGTGTTTATGTCTATACTTGTTCAGAGAATGGCAAACGTGTTACCAAAGTTGATAGATGTGGTTTTGCATAGGGAAGCAAGCATTTGAGAACATTAATAAAACAATGATCCAGAGGTAAGTAGAGTGTAAAAAAATGTCACTACTGTTGGAGTGTCTTAATGCAAAGAAAGCACTTGATAGATTAGATTTTCTAAGTATGACAAAGGCAGCATTTGAGTTGCCTGATAGAATAATAGACCTAACCTAATATGATGTGGGGAAGCAAGAATTAGTCAAAAAGTTTCTCTCTCTCTTTGATAAGTTGTGTTTGAATGGAGGAATCAGGCAGGGATGCCTTCTTTCTCTGCACTACTTGCTTTATATTTAGAGCAACTGGCAAAGAAAATAAGGGATTCACAAATTCGATGATGTAAATGGCATGGTACTCAAAAACAGCTTTATTTGCAGATGATATTTTGCACCTCATAAATTCAGAAACAGATATTTTTGTGTTTTACATTTTGTGTCAGTTTCAAGTATTATCAGGATATAAAACAAATGAGGAGGATAAAAAAGTTCTTTAACTATGTGCCCATGCACGGACTGGTTCAGCAATACGCATATTTATGGGAATATAAGATGAAGTATTAGGTGGATGGATTAAAAAAAAAATCTGCTATAGAGAGTGAGGATATCTAGGAAGAAATTAGACAAAATATAATGCAAAAACTGAGAAACTGTAAATGCTTTATCGTGGATATGTATAGCAAGATACAAGCAGTGAACAGGTGATGTTTTTAGTCAACTTAGTCTTGCATACAGGTCAGGCATACTTCATCAACCTGAGAAGATATGGAAGATAATTAAATAGCTAACAGAATTTATTCGAGGGGAGAGATGAGAGTTAAATGGGATAATCTGACTCTCTTCATACAACAAGGTGGCTTAGGGTTACCTGATTTGAAGGAGTACTTTAAAGATGCACAATTAAGGTTCATATACATGACAAAGGCAGGAGGTTATAAATCAAAGTGATAAAGGATGAAGATGAAATGGGATGTTCATCAGATAAAAAGAGAAAAACTGGAAGTTTGGATTCAAGTGCTTAAGGTGAATACACAACATAGAATATTATATTCATACTGTACCAGAAAGTATTCTAAGAATTAAGACAGCACAGGTATGGAGAAAGGAAATTTTAACAATGTTTCCTCCAAGTAAGGATACAGAAAACAAGAAAGAGGATGCTGGAATTTATTGGGGGAAGGTAGCATGGACCAGGCACTGGGAGCATATAACTCACAAGAGAAGGGTAACAAGAGTGGGATGATGCGAAGCAGAAGTTAATCTGCAGGTCAGAGGCTGCCTTCCTTTATCAGGGATTTATAACACAAAACAAACAGAGAGAAACAAGGGAGTTTTAAGTGAAAGATTAGCTCTTTAAGAGTTTTTAGCTGATTTTGGAAGAGAAGCTATCAAAATGAACAATTAGTAGGGTGTATACTATAAGTAATGATAACTATAAGAATCAATCCGAGGAGGTTCTAAAAGCTTGGGAAAGAGAATAGAAATGCAAATATCAAAGGCACAATGGGAATAAATTTATAAACCTCCCAACTGCACAGCAAAGCCCAGGTGGTTTAGCATTTTGTATGGAAGTGTTTGTATAGGTATTTTTATATCTCAAGTAAACTTCAGAAAATTTTTCCCCAAAGGTATGATGGGGAAGACACAAGTAACTGCGAAAATGCTTATAGGAATGTAACAAGTGGGCAGATTTAAAAAAAAAATCCTTAGAGTTCTTTGACAAAAGCATTGGGGGAACAAGTGGCTGTAACTAAGGAAATCATTCTTTCGAGCTGGGATATATGGTCTAAATTGCTTAGAGATAGCAAGGCCTTACTAACTTTAAATGTCAGTGACTGCAAAAAATGTAATTACTAGAAAATGGAAATAAAAATCTATTCCCAACACAAAGGAAATTCTGGATAATGTATGGAAAATAATAGAACTACAGCTGGAATTTTTAGAAAAGGACAGAAGGAAATGTCATGGAAGCCTGAAGTTTAGACTATCAGATGTGAGCACCAATTATGGGATTATCAGATGGTGCTTCTGCAAATGGAGACTGCTGCCTGTGCAGACTCAGGGCTAGACCCCAAAGTAGAGTCCCCAGTCCTGAATACTCCCAAGTTGTGATTAGATGACTCAACAGATGTATTCTCCAGGATCAGTATTATTATCATGGGGCTCCAGTTATCATCTGAAGTTAAGACAGTGCAAGAATGTTGGGATGCACTTCTCAGACTGGAAGCCATGGGAAACTCTCCTCCAGGACTTCAAGGCCATCATTCACAATTAAGGACTGGTTCAAGCTGAATCTTCATTATAGAAAGGCAAGCTAGACTTTTCTCAAAAGTTCAGCTGTGGCATGGCCTCTGCTTGTCCTCCTGGAGATACTACTACAGATGGCTGTGGCTATTAGAAGACCAATCCTGCCTTTCCCCACATCAACAGCACTCAATTGCTGCCATGTTTCTGAAGAAATCTAGAAACTTCTCACACCTTCAATACCGAGTAGTGTGGCTGAATCAAAGATACCTCTTGCAGTTATAAATAATGTGTTCTTCCTTGACACAGCAGAGCCAATGGTAAAATGGACCTTGTCTGGCTAAGTGGTTGCTAAAACTTACTATGGTGATTAGTCATAACAACCTGGGACTTTACTGATGACAGCAAGAATTGAGATATAAAATGTGTGAACAACATAAAAAGAAATGCCATCCTCCAAAAAAGAGCTCTTATCTATCCAGCATTTTACATTATAATACACATCAGCCAATTTCCATGTTTGACGGAAAATGCAGAATTCAATGAAAAGCTCATTAAGGAGGGTTCTTGATGTTAGATCTCTTATTTCTGCCTGTAATAATTTATTTTTTATTTATAGTTTGATTACCGGGGAAGTCCACTGGGCCCAAAGGACCCGTTTTTCAGTAGAGGCCCGGGGAGAAAAGCTCCAGGAAACATAATACAGTACAGATATAATAGATAGCAGAGATACAAAGTATAGGACTTACAGAGAGATACATTGTATAGGACAGTTTACAAAGTCTGTACAGAGTCACACAGTCAAACAAAATACCTTATGGCTGTTCAATGGGTAATAAAGATACATTTATGCAAACATTCTAAGAAACACACCTTTAAAAATAAAGGTAGAAACACTTTGCATGCACTCATTTAACGTAAGATGCCATTTACAATATTTACACAATTATGTTGTATGATAAGTAGGTCTTGGAAATTGTAGAGAGCATAGACATACTCAAGGTGAAGTAACTATGGGAGAATACTAGAGAGGTTAGGGACCTGTAAGAAAGCATCCTGGGGGAAAATATTTAGTTGGATTTAAGTAAGGTGAAAGCAGGTACATTTCCATTTGGAGCAGAGGTATTTGAAAAGCTGGGATTTAAAGTTCTCTGAGTTTGGTATAGTTCTAAGAGTGGAAGGAAGGGAATTCCATTTCTTTCCTAAGGAGAAAGAGAGGATAAGTTGGCCAGGAGGACATTTGGGCTTATGTATAGCAATTAAGTTTTGATGTTCGGATCTGAGCTTTCTGCTGGGGATGTAAGGGAGAAGGATATTTGCTAGAGCAGGACTTTTAGTAGGATGAAATATAAGTCTGTGTGAAGTAGTAAGTTGGAGGTAGTTTGGGAGTTCAAGCCAGTTCAGAGATTGTACGGTAAGGCAGTGATGGGTGGAATTTCTGGATTTGGTGGCAAATTCAGAGATTTTATTACAGCAGTTTTCTAGTTTGGAGGAGGTGGAGGCAGTTAAATTAAGGAGAGGTGCTCCATATAATAAGAAGGGAAGAAGATAAGTGGTGCCAGAGTTTGCCTAGTGGAGTTTGAGAGGAAGTGATTATTCCTGTATAGCATGCCTAGTTTTTGGAGGGTTTTCTTAATATTTTGTTGAATGTGCATGTCAAACTTGAGGTATTCATCAATATTAATGCAGAGAAGTTTAGCAGCGGGAACCACTACCATAGGCGAGTTGGTTTGGCTAAGGACTTTGAAAGAACTTTTGTTGTAGAAGTAAGTCTTAGTGGGGGGGGGGGGTAGTATTTTTGATTTGTTAGCATTGAGAGAGAGAGGTGATTTTGGTACATCCATTCTTCGGTTATTGAAAAAGCATTTTGGGTTTTGTTGAGCAGTTCAGAGAGGTTGGAGGCAGAGCAGACTAAGGTTGAGTCGTCTGCATATTGAATGACTTTGGTGTCAGGAGTGGCAGTGTGAAAGTTGTTGATAAAGATTTTAAAAAGCATGGGCCCAAGGATAGATCCTTGTGGTACACCAGTAGGGGTGGGTAAGAAGGAAGAGATGGAGTTATTCCATTTTACTGCTTGAGCTTTATCAGATAGGTAGCTGGAGAACCAGGATAAAGTGTCTGATAAGAGATGAAGATTAGAGAGATGAAAGAGAAGGTGTTTGTGGGAAACCATATTGAATGCTTTAGATAGATCTAGCAAAACTGTAGAGACCAAGTGTCCAGAGTCTCGGGCTTGATTGACGGTTTCTAGGAATGACAGTAGTGCAGTTATAGTGCTATGGCCTGGGCAGAAGCCATGTTGGGTAGGTGTAAGAAGATGGTTTTGGATAAGAAAAGGCATAAGTTGGAGGTGGATGCACTTTTCTAGGATTTTGGATATGAGAGCAGAGCGATAGGGCGAAAGTTTGAGATATTGGAGTTTTTGCCTCCTTTGTGAAGAGGAAGGATATACGCTGAGCGCCAGAGTTTGGGGACATATGATTCATTTATGGATCTGTTAATGATGCTAATTGGGACAGCTATTCCATCAGCAGCACATTTTAGGAAGGAAGAGGGAATATTGTCAGGAGCATTAGAAAAAGGTTTAAGTTTGGATAGAAGTTTTTTTTATAAAGTTAGTGGAGACAGGTTTGAGCTCAAACAAAGGGATGACTATCAGAGGAATTAGACAGAGAAAAGTGAGGGACCGGTGGGTTATCGTTGGGGAAAGTCTTGGTCAATTCAGAAATAGTTTCTATGAAAAATGAGTTAAATTCAGAGTCTAGTTCAAGGTTGGATTTACTAGGGTCAGGACAGGGGTTATTCTTGGAGCCAGGATTAGGAAGAGAGTTTACTGATTTCCAGAATTGCTTGGGGTTTTTATTATTGTTGGACTGTAGCTTGATATAGTAGAATTTTTTGTCCTTAGTGATAAGCTGTTATGCAAGGTTACAGAGTTGTTTGTATTGGAGCAGGGTATTGGGCAATTTGTTGTTTTGGTAAAGCTTCCATAGTTTGTCTCTTTGCAACATTATTTATTTTGTATCTTTAGTTAGCCTGGGGGCTGAATTAGTCTTTATCCTTTTGTTTCTTAGTAGGGCTAGAGAGTTTAGAGTGTCTAGGAAGATGAAGTTGAAGAAGTCTATGGCACTGTCAAGTGGAATGGTGTTTAGAATGCGCCAGTCCATTTGTTTGAGCATGTTAAAGAAAGTTATGGGGTTGAAGTTACTGAGGTTACGAGTAAGAATGTATTGGTGCTGATGAGGTGAAGAGTTGGTTGCATGATGGATAAAAGCTGGGAGGTGGTCACTAATGGAGTCAGGGATTGTGCCAGAGTTCGTTACTTTATTTGGATCTAAGACTAGGATCCGATCAATAGTGGATCCAGGGGTTTAGTTTTGTTAGGTTGGGTGATAGGGAGAATCATTTGAGTGAAGTTATATAGGTTAATGGATAAGGCGGGAGAGGGACTGTTAACTTTATTCCAATCAATATTTACATCGCCTAAAATGTAGGTTTCATAGTTAATTTCAGTGGAAGCCCATAGGAAAATGTCTTCGAGGGTGGAGATATTGTTACCAGGTGAGATATATAGAGCAATAATGCAGATATTTGTGTGCTTATTTATTTTTAGTAGTCCAGCTGTAAGTTCAGTGTTACTGAATTGTGGGATTGAAGTTTGGAGTGGTATTAAGGTTGGAAGGCTAGAGGAGACTAGTGCAGTGCCGCCACCTTTATGTGGTTGGTCATTTCTGAGAATATGGAATCCGGGGGGTAGGATCTCAGAATTGGAGATATGGGCTTTGAGCCAAGTTTCGGAGATGGCTAGGATGTCTGGTTGGTTATGGCTTTGCCAAGCTTGAAATAGGTGAACTTTGTTGTTGAGATTCTGGGCACTGATCGTAAACAGTTTTAGGATACTGTGAGGAAAGAAAGGAGTTAGGGGGTAGGTATTGTGAATAATGGGGCTGGGACCAGGGTTAGGGTGAATATCTCTAGCTAAGATTAGAGTGTTGACAGACATGAGCTTTAGCTGTTTAGTTTTGCAAAGTAAGAGTTTGGGTACATCTAGTATTAGTTTATGTTTCTGTTTATTAGCAGTGGAGAAAATTTTAGGGTAGAATAGGTGCAGAGGGTTAGGCTGAATGAATGAAGGTGAGATAGAAAGGAAATGGGAGTAAGAGTGTAGGTAAAGGTAGGTTTGTGTGGAGGTTATTTTTATAGGTAATATTGGACAGATATCAGAGGAGTATGTGGTGGTACAGAATAAGGGAATTAGGCACAGAAGGAGGAAGCAGGGGGCCAGGAGAGTGTGACGAAGTAAGGAAAGCATGTCAAAAGCAAAGTGAAGAAGATTGGTGTAGAGTAGGAGAAGGATGGTTTTGTAGGAGAGAGGTTATACGAGTAGATATCATTGGTTTTCTTAGAAGTATAAGAAAGAAGAGGTGACTAAGTTGTTAGGGAGGAGGAGCGATGTAAGTTTGTAGGATGGTTATAAGTAGGTGGAGTAATCACCTGTGCTTAGGCCATAGATATGTGTGTGTGTTGGGGAGGGAGGTAATGGAGGAGAAGGCAGGCTAAGAAGACATGTAATGTACCCAGTGTTTAAATTTCTGAGGAATGGGCAGAAGGAGCAGGCAACGTGCATTATATGTATGTGCACAACAGGAGGATGGCTGACATCAGCTAACTACTTTCACACCAAAGGTGCACTGGTACCTTTACCTGTCATAAATACCTTGTAATGATGCTCAACCAGAACCAGTCCTGACTCGAGCCACCACCAGTTTTCTCTTCCTAGTGCCAATGTGTATGGATCTGGTCACAATATTTTGCCAGGAAGACCTAAATATCCAACCCAGAAAGTACAGTTGTGTACACTTACCATAAATGTAAATGCTCAAGTGTATTCACTGTTGTAGTCATCACATTTGGGTTATCCCTGCCAGGGTAGCCCTCAGTCGGCCCGAATACCAGAGGCTTAGTATTTCTGCGTCGCTTGCAGTCGCTCCAGGACTGACGTCAGGTCGTCAGTGTTATAAATTCAGGCAGCCGACGCCATTACATCAGTTTTTCTTGCCCTGTCAGGAGCCCCCAAGAGGGAGCTAGGTTATGGTGGAAGAACACCACCAGTAGAAAGTAAATACCAAAACATCCTTGTAAGGATAGAGAGATAGCAATTGAGAGAGAGGGAGACAAGAGAGATGCAGGGAGGGAAACCCGGACTGCAACAGTGAACACACTTGAACATCTACATTTATAAGTGTACACAACTGTACTATGTTCTTTGTGTTTCACTGTTGTTGTCATCACATTTGGGTTGATTCCCAAAGCTGAAGAAAAGGGTGAAGGCAGTTGAAGACTGGAAGCTGGCTAGGATGCCCTGCATGACTGCTGTAGTAACGCCTGCCCTGGATTTGGAGAAGATAGGTAGGTAGTAATGCTTGGTGAAGGTATGAACAAATGGCCATGCTGCATCCTCCAAGATGTCCCTGGTGGGGACCCCTCTGAGGAAAGCTGCAGAGGTGGAGGTTGCACTGGTTGAATGAATCCTGTCCCCCCTTGGGGGGAGGTTTCCCATGCTGCTTGTAGCAGAAATGGATGCAGTGTGCGATCCATTTGGAAATGGTTTGGTTGGATATGGCCTTGCCCTCTGCTCTTGTAGCAATGCTGACTAACAATTGATCAGTCTTCCCAAATGATTTAGTCCTGTGCGATCAATTTGGAAATGGTTTGGTTGGATATGGCCTTGTCCTCTATCCTGTAGCAAAGCTGACTAACAATTGATTAGTCTTCCTAAATGGTTTAGTCCTGTCTAGGTAGAATCTGAGCAGTCTGTGCACATCTAGAGTGCAGAATCCTTTCCCCCCTTGTTTTGCGGCTTAGGGAAAAAGGTGGGCAAATGAATGGATTGGTTGAGAGCCACACAGGACAGAACTTTTGGCATGAAGGATGAGTTGGTCCTGAGGGAGACCCTGTCAGCGTGGAAGATGATGAAGGGGTCTACAGCCATTGGTGCTTGTGGCTCGGATACTCTTCTAGGTGAAGTGATGGCCAGAAGCAAGGCTGCCTTCCAAGAGAGGAACTTTAACTCTGCTGATGCTGTTGGTTCAAAGGGGGGGGGGGGTGAGTTTTTCCAAGACAAAGTTAAGGTCCCAAGCTGGGGTAGGTGCTCTTCTGGGTGGCCTCAAGTTGTTAGCCCCTCTTAGGAACTGTTTGATGAGAGGATAGGAGAAAAGAAGTGTCTCTGTGCTGAAATGAGCAGACATGGCAGTGGCATGAATTTTAATGGAAGAGGATAGACCCCCGTGTAGTAGATCAGCCAGGTAATCTAGGTTGAGGTAGGGAGGGCTGTGCAGTTCTGGCTCCCTTGGCCTGGATTCAGGTGCAAAACCTTTTCCACTTGTCAGCATAAGACTTTCCAGTGTTAGGACATCTGGCCTCATGCATAACATCTAGAATTTGTTTGCTTAGATTGGCAGCGTGTGCAGTGGTCATGGAATAAGCTAGGCTGCCAGATTGAGGGTCTGCAATTGGGGATGCATGAATTCTCCATTCCTCTGGGTCAAGAGTGTTGGGATCTGAGGGAGATGCCGTGGTGGCATTGGTGACAGGCTTCGCAGCAGAGGGTACCAATGCTGGCATGGCCAGTCTGGGGCAATCAGGATTGTTCTCTGTTTTTCCTCCCTTATTTTGAGCAGTACCCTTTGTAATGAGCAGTAGAGGGGGGAATGCATAGACCGACAGGCTGACCCCACTGGAAGGATAGAGCATCCACTTTTCAGGCCTCACTGTGAGGTTCCCTGGTGCAGAATTTTATGAGCTGATGGTTGGAGTGGGAAGCAAAGAGGTCAACCTTCGGGGTGCCCCATTTCTGGACTAAAAGGGTGAAAGTTCTTTGGTCTAGCTGCCACGAGTGTGGGTCCAGAAGATTTCTGCTTAAGTTATCTGCCAGAGAGTTTAGAGAGCCTGGCAGGAATTATGCTAGCAGGTGGAGTTGCATGGCTGAGGCTAGGTGCCAAAGGGTCATGGCGAGCCTGCACAGATGGTACAAGTCCCTCCCTGCTTGTTGATATACCACATCACAGTAGTGTTGATCAGTAGAGGCCCTGAGGAGATTAGGAATTTGAAGGCTGTCAGAGCTTGCTGAACCGCTAACATCTCTTTTTGGTTGATGTGCAGATGTATTTGGTTTGGGGTCCATTGGCCCAGAATGCACCTGCCATACAGATGTGCACCCCAGGCATAGTCTGATGCATCTGTGGTGAGGGTCTGGGCGGCATGGGGTTGTGAGAAGGGTAATCCCTTGTTGTGGTTGTGTGCTGCTATCCACCAAAGGAAATATTTCCTTAAGCAAGGTATCATTGGTATAAGAGTTTCCAGGTCTTGGGAGTGTTGACACCAAAGGCCTTTTAGGTACCACTGTAGTTTCCTCATATGCAGTCTGGCATATGGAATGAGTAGAATGCAAGAAGCCATGAACCCCAGAGCTTGCAGGATTTTCCTTGCAGATAACTGGGGTCTGGTGGCTAGTTGAGAGAAGTAGTTTGTCAGGTTGGCTTGTTTTTCAGGTGTAAGGAATGCCATCTGGGATGCCGTGTCCAGGCTTGCTCCCAGGAATACAATTTTTTGCATGAGTACTAGTTTGGATTTCTTTTTGTTGATAGTGTACCCTTGGGAGGTCAGTAGGTCCTTTACAAAGGTCAGGTGCTTTAGCAGCTTCTCATGACTGTCTGAATCAAGCAGTTGTCTGAGTAGGGGTATAATTGAATATTTCTTTGTCTGCAAAAAGCAATGGCGCGAGCCAGGCATTTTGTGAAAACTCTGGCAGCAGTGGTAAACCAAAGGGAAGCACAGAGAGCTGAAAGTGCAGTGATCCTGCCCTGAAAAGTACAGTTTTGTACCTACCATAAATGTAGATGTCCGATAGATATTGCAACTGCAGTCCTGACATATGGGTTTGTCCTGCCTCAGGCAGCCCTTCGGTCGGCCAGATTCCAAAGTCTGGGTCCGGCGTCGGCCGATGTCGCCTCCTCCCCGACGTCAGAGCGGCTGGAGTATAAAGGCATCAGCCGACGCCATCTTCTTCAGTGTTTCTTGCCCCAGATGCCAGGTGCCCTCCAAGGAAGGCTAAATTTTGTGAATGGATAAACAGATAAAACCAGACATGCACAACAGTAATAAACAGATACACCATAATATATATCCCCAGCTGATAGGTAAGGGGAGAAAGGACCCAAAAAGGGGAAAAACAGAGGGGTAGGAGGGAGGGAAAACCTGACTGCATATCTATCGGACATCTACATTTATGGCAGGTACAAAACTGTACTATGTCCTTCAAGAATGCAACTGCAGTCCTGACATATGGGTTGAATACCATAGCCAAGCTGGGGGTGGTAGGACTAAGCAAGAGATGGTGTAGCTAGAAGGCCCTGCAGGACTGCCGAAGCAAAGCCTGCTCGGGATCTGGAGTATAATGGCAGGTTGTAGTGTTTGGTAAATGTATGCACGGAGCTCCATGTAGCAGCCTCTAGAATATCTTTTGTAGCCACTCCTCTTAGAAAAGCTGTGGATGTGGCCATAGCTCTGGTGGAGTGTGGTCTAATATTAGCTGGCACACTTTTTCCATGAAAAGAATAACAGAATCTGATGCAGTGTCCAATCCATTTTGAGATAGTTTGTTTGGTGACTGCTTTTCCTTGCACTCCAGCAGCATAGGCTACAAACAGTTGGTCAGACTTCCTGGTGGACTTTGTTCTGTCCAAGTAGTAGCGTAGTTGTCTGTGAATGTCTAAAGTATGCAGCAGCTTTTCCCCTTTATTTTGAGGGTTAGGAAAGAAAGTAGGCAGGTGAACTGCTTGGTTTAGAGACACTCTGGATATCACCTTAGGCATGAATGAAGGATTGGTCCTAAGGGAAACTCTGTCCTGAGAAAAGATGAGAAAAGGAGGAACTGCCATGAGGGCCTGTATCTCCGAGACTCTTCTTGCTGAGGTGACTGCCAACAGGAAAACCATTTTCCAAGAGAGAAATTGCATTTCTGAAGATGCTGCTGGTTCGAAAGGAGGAAGAGTTAATTTTTCCAAGACGTAATTGAGGTCCCATGCAGGAATTGGTAGCTTCCTTGGAGGTTTGATATTCTTTATGCCTCTTAGAAGCTGCCTTAGCAAGGGATGTGAAAACACAGGTGGATCACAGTTGTAATGTGCTGAGATAGCTGAAGCGTGGATTTTGATGGAAGAGTATGAGAGGCCACTGTGAAACATTTCTGCCAAGTATTCTAATATCTGAGGTATGTTCATCAGTGATGCATCCTGGCCCTTGTTGACATTCCAGATGGTGAATCTCTTCCATTTGGCCGAATAGGTTTTTCTGGTGGAAGGTCTGCGTGCCTCCAGCAAAATTTCCTGAACTTTTCGGAGAGGGAGTCATGGGTCTGAGTCATGGAACTCTCCAAGCTGTCAGCTTTAAGGTTTGCAGGTTCTGATGAACAGTCTTGTAACTGTGTTGAGTCAGGAGCAGAGGCCATTGAGGAAAGGGCCACGGTTTGGTGTGAGTTATGCTCAGTAGTAGTGGATACCAGTGTTGCCTTGGCCAGTCTGGAGCTATCAAGATTCCTCTTGGTTGTTCTGCCTTGATCTTCAGTAACACCTTGGTGAGCAAAGGTAGAGGAGGGAATGCATAAATTGTTAGAGCATTCCAGCTGAAGGAAAGAGCATCCGTTCTCCAAGCTAGAGGATGGTGTATCCTTGTGCAGAACCTTTCCAGGTGATTGAGATGAGATGCAAAGAGGTCTATGTCTGGTCTTCCCCATGCAGATGCTATTTGTGAGAAAATGCGTGGGTGTAGCATCCATTCGTGTGGATCCAAGAAATTTCTGCTCAACCTGTCTGCCAGAACATTGTCCTTGCCCGGAACAAACTGGGATTGCAAGTAGATGTTCAGTTTCAGGGACTTTTCCCAAAGAATCATTGTTAGTCTGCAGAGGGGGTAGGAATGAGTGCCCCCTTGTTTGTTTATGTACCACATGACAGTGGTGTTGTCTGTCCTTATTAGCAGATGACCTTGCTGAAGAGATTTTCCAAAGGCTTCTGTTGCATGTATCACTGCCAACATCTCTTTTTGATTTATGTGCTGATGCATTTCCATGGGAGTCCATTTCCCTTGAATGCATCTGCCGTCCATGTGCGCCCCCCCATCCATGGTCTGAGGCATCTGTTGTAATAGTTTGACTTGGAGGTTTGTTGAAAAGCATGCCTTCGTTTAAGTGACTTGCTTGAGCCCACCACAAAAATTCCCTTTGCAGGCATGGTATGAGTGGTATTATGTCTTCTAGGTTGTGGCTGTGTTGCGACCACAAACTTTTTAGGTACCATTGCAGCTTTTTCATGTGTAGTCTTGCCAGAGGGATTAGAAGAATGCAAGATGCCATGAACCCCAGGGCCTGCAGGGTCTTCCTTGCGGTCAGGTGGGTTAATTTTGCTAGGCCTTTGAAGTAAGCTGTTAAATGCTCTTGTTTCTCCTCTGTGAGGAAAGCCATTTGTAGCTGTGTGTCCAGTTTTGCTCCTAGAAAAATAATCTCTTGGGATGGCAGTAGTCTTGATTTTTGAATGTTGACTGTGTATCCCAAAGCCTGCAGCAATTGAATGACGTAATCCAAGTGTTTTATCAAGGTCTGTTTGCTGTCTGCTTGTATTAGGCAGTCATCCAGGTAAGGGTATATTTGAATCCCCTGGAGTCTGCAATGTGCCACTACTGATGCCAGGCATTTCGTGAATACTCTGGGTGCAGTAGATAAGCCAAATGGCAATGCTGAGAATTGATAGTGCTCTGTTCCTGCAAGAAATCTGAGGTATCTTCTGCAACTGTGTCTGATAGGGACATGCAGGTATGCCTCCTTGAGGTCCAGAGTAACCAGCCAAGACCCCTTGCCCAGCATGGGAAGAAGTTGCTGTAACGTCAGCATCTTGAATTTTGGCACCATGAGAAAAGTATTTAGAACGGACAAGTCCAATATAGGCCTCCATTGTTTTCTTTTCTTGGAACAAGGAACAGTCTTGAATAAAATCCCTGGCCTTGTTCCTGAGGAGGAACCTCCTCTATTGCTTTTATTTGTAACAGCTTTGAGACTTCTATGAGTGCCTCTGCCCTTTGATTTTGTGGCAGGTTTGGCATGCCTTGTCCTGTTGGTAAGGTATGGAAGTGGAACCTGTAACCTCTGTCTATTATGTCCAGAATCCAATTGTCCTTTGTTATAATGTGCCAGTTTTTTGAGAATAGAGATAATTTTCCGCCTAGAGGTGCTTCTCTTTGAGCCTTGGTAGGCGGAGTGAAAGGTAAGTCATTGTGATTGTCCCTGTGGTGCAGGTGAACTACCTGTGCCACTTCTCTGATTTTGTGGTTGCTATTGGCGTCCCCTGTAGGAGCCTCGGTATTGCCCTCTACCTCGTGCACGCCTGTTCTTTCCCCTTTGAAACTTGTCAGAGTCTGGAAAGGACCAATTCTTTGAAGGCCAATTCCTGCTGAACCTTGGTGGCTGAACCTGGAGGAAATCCTTTACTGTCTGTACTGACTTTGCCTTCTCCTCAATAACTTTCAACACATCCTGAGCATTAGTACCAAAAAGCTTTTGTTTATCCAGAGGTGCGTCCAGGAGCTTTACTTTAACATGATCTGGCAGTGGCTGTTCTTTCAACCAAGCATGTCTATGTATAACAGCCCCTGTCATAGCTGCCCTACATGAAGCCTCCAGTGCATCATAACCACACTGTAGAAAATGATTACTAACCTGCTGGGTATTATGAACCAAATCCTGCAATGCCTTTCCATCTATAGGCTCAGGAGAGGCTATCTTTTTCTGCAAATCATCCAGTAAATAATCCTGGTACTGAAACATATGAAAAAGGCAGTTAAGTGACCTCATGGCAAGGGTGGAAGAGGTATAAACTTTTTTACCCCATCTCTCCAGGGACCTTACTTCCCTGTCAGCTGGCAGTGGATTCTTGGCTGAGGAGGTAGCCACTCCTTTGGGGCCCTGTGAAATAGTTTCTAGATCCACAGAGTGGGCCTTAAAGAGATGCTTGTGAGTGTCAGGGACCCTGTAATATCTGTCTGGCTTGACAGGAGCAGGAGGGAGAGAATCAGGGAAGCAATGGAGTCGGAGAAAACATCATCCAGGACATCCAAAACTGGAGGGATAGCTAAAGGTCTGTGCTGGGGTAACTTAAGGAAGGTACGTAGCCTTTTCCTAGAATCAGAAAATTCCTGACCCTGCCACTTAAAATGTTCCCTCATGGAGTGGAGGACTTCACCGAAAGAAAAATCCTCTGGAGGAGAGGCAGAGGGAATAGATTCCTCAGCATCAGAGTCCTCATAGGCCTGGAAGGATTCTTCTTGGGTATCTGAATGCTCTGAATCCCCAGAGGCTACATCTGAAGAGAGGTTGTCTGCCTGCTCAGTTCTAGGCCTTTTTTCTGCAGACGGCTGAGAACCTCTGTCTGGGTGAGGCTGAGACCCCCTGATAAGAGAAATTAAATCTGCAGCCAGAGACATGATTTGTCTGTCAGAAGAAGGGGCCTGAGAAGTAGGTTTAGGATGGGCCTTGGCCTGGCTGGCGGCCTTAGCACGTGCAAAGGCCTTGATTGACATGGATACAGGAGGCCTAGCTGCCCCACGTGCAGGGGTAACTTTGTCCACGGGAATGGTGTCGGGTAGATCCAGAACTTCGGTTTCTGGAGGAAAGTCAACAACGGGCACCGGTGTAGTCTCCGAGACCGAGGGATGAGTTAACGCAGTGTCGTCGGCCTGGAGCGGTTGAATTACCGCTTCCGAAGGGACCGAAGCACTAGCAGAGGGCTTAGGCATTATATCGGTGGAAGACGCGGGCCGAGGATGTCGGTCCCGGTCCTTTCATTTTTTGGTAGTTTGTGCTGTCGGTTGTTCCAACAGCATGTTGTAAGCGTAGGATTTTCCAAAAATGTCTTCGGCAAACTCTGCCCGGCACCTGAGAGTGCGCTTATTAAAGCAAGCACAGGCAGCACAGGCCGAGACGTCGTGGTCTGGGCCCAGGCAAGGGAGGCAGTAAGAATGGAAGTCCTTATGAGGTATTTGTTTATAGGTTCATAGGTTTATACTAGGCTATCTGCCCTAAGGCATCTACAAGCCTAGCCCAAATTTTTGTGGCTTACGCCACCCCTTATATAAAAAAATACTGTGCCCATTAGTTTGTTGTGCCTCTGTCCAGCAGTGACAGAGATGATTCCCGGGGTAAACCTACGATCTCCCATCCACAGGTCAAGATTTCTCTTGAACAGAGCCAGCGAGGTGCTCTGCCTCACATGGACCGGGATTTTATTCCACAGCATAGGGAGTCTCTGAGTGATAAATATATCCCTCCAGCACGTCCTATTTATATCCGTGCTAAGGTTTAAGTCGCTTGCTCTAGTGGTTTTGGTGGATTTGGATTTTTTGAGGTGGAGCATGTCCATTAATTCCGGGTTGGACATGGCCTTGTATGTCAGGCACATGTCACCTCTGAGCAGACGGTATGCGACTGAATAGAGCTGGAGCTTCTTCAATCTGGCAGCATATGACAGATTTTGGAGTCCCTTTATCCTTTTGGTGAGGAACTTTTGGGGTCTCTCCAATTGCTGCAGATGTCGGGTGAGATACATCCTGAATGGGGCATTGTACTCTATCACTGGTCTGATAAGTGAAGAGTACAGGGGAACAATGACCTCACTAGATCTGGATGTGAATCCCTTCATGATCAGGTGGGCAATGTAGAAGGTCTTTCTAACCACTTTAGCAACGTGAGTGTCAAAAGAAAGGCCACTGTCAACCTGGGTCCCCAGATCCCTGATAACCTCTTCTGTGCTTAGTGGATTGCCACCTATATGGTAGCTTGGGGTTACCTTGTTTATCCCGAAGGGTATGACTATACATTTTTTGGCGTTTAACTTCAGGCCATGGCTCTGGCACCAGCTATCTGTTTCCGTGAGTCCCTTCTGAAGGATATCGTTTACCACAAGACAAACAATTATTAACTTTCTCAATTTGTTCTGACATCAGCTGAGGCAAGAAACAATGTTCCCCAATGGGGTACTTAGCTTTTAGATGACTTCGGTAACTGAAAACACAGGAGCTGACCGACCGGCACTTGCGAACTGCTTTTGCTTCGGGCACCGCGCGGCAAGAAAGACTGAAGATGGCGTCGGCTGATGCCTTTACACTCCAGCCGCTCTGACGTCGGGGAGGAGGCGACATTGGCCGACGCCGGACCCAGACTTTGGAATCTGGCCGACCGAAGGGCTGCCTGAGGCAGGACAACCCATATGTCAGGACGGCAGTTGCATTCTTGAAGGACATCAGAGATATTTCCTGCAGGATTCCCTAACTGGGATGTATAGGTAGGCCTCTTTTAGGTCTAGGGTGGCTAACCAAGCATCCTTGGAGAGCATAGTTGGAAGTTGATGGAGGGTGAGCATTTTGAATTTTGGTATCACCATGAAAGTGTTTAGAATGGTAGATCGCGAATGGGGTTGCCAGTTGCCCTCTTTTCTGGGTACCAGAAAGAGGCTGGTGTAGAAACCTTGGCCTACCTGTTCTGCAGGAACATGCTCTATTGCCCTCGAGAGCAGGGAAAGGACTTGCTTTTTGGCCTCTGCCCACTGGTTTGGGGGAAGATCTAAGAACCCTTTTGGGGTTGGTAGAGTGCGGAAATAAAATTTGTATCCTTGGGACACTATGTGAGGACGTTGGTAATGGTGGCCCAGGTGCTTGCACAGAAGGAGCGTTTCCTCCTAGGGGCAAGAGCAGGTGGGCAGAGGGAGGGGATTGTAAACGTTAAAGTCACTGAGTTCTTACCATGAGGGGGTGGCTTAGCACTCCCTGGTTTTGAAGAGGAGGAACTCCATTGCTCAGATCTCTGCATTCCCTGGGGCTGCTGTCTGGGGGGTCTGCTACCCCGGGGTCTGGGCTGAGCTGATCTAGAGGGTGCAGGAAAGGACCAGTGCTTGGAGGGGCAATGCCTACTGAACCTCGGTGGCTGGACCTGCAAGAAGTCTTTAACTGTCTGCATAGATTTAGCTTTTTCTTTTTTAAGACCTTCTCTGCCTTGGCGCCAAATAAGTTGTATTTGTGCAGTGTCCAATAATCTGGATCTGGCAAGGGCTGTTCCTTTAGCCAAGCATGCCTTCTAAGGACAGAATCAGTGACTGCTGCCCTGCAAGATGCTACTAGGGCGTCAAAACCACACTGTAAGGTGTGCTTCGTTACTTGACTTGCAAAATGCATTAACTCTTGTATCTCTATTTTCTGCACAAGTAGGAAGGGAAGATATTTTTGTTTGAGGAGTTCCGTGGTATGTTGCTGATATTTCAGCATATGGAACTGACAATTTAGTCCTCTAATAGCAAGAGTAGTAGAGGTGTATACTTTTTTACCCCATCTATCTAATGCTTAGGAATCCCTGTCTGAGGGGGTGGGATTCTTAGCAGAAGTTGCTTTAATTCCTTTAAGTCCTTGAGAGATAACCTTGGGGTCAGCAGTAGGATTTTTGAATAGAAATGTGAGAGAGTCAGGGACTCTATAGTACCTGTCTGGTTTCCTGGGAGCAGGAGGGAGGGTGTCAGGAGTCAAACTGGATTCCATAAAAACATTATCCACAACATCCAGGACAGAAGGAATGGCCAGAGGTCTGTGCTGTGGAAGATCTAGGAATTCCCTGAGTCTCTTTTGACTGAGGGTAGTCCTTACATTGCCACTGAAAATGTTCCCTTAAGGTATGTAGGGCTTCCCCAAAGGAGATGTCCTTGGGTGGAAAGGCTGAAGGAATGGATTCCTCTGCATCAGAATCCTCATAAGCTGAGAGGGGTTGCATAGCTTCATAATCAACTGCATCAGAGTCATTGGATTCCTGTTCAGATAAAACTACTGGGGACAAATCTTTTTCTTTTGGAAGAGGTAGCCTGGCTTCCCCTGATCAGCATTATAAGGTCTTCTGCCATTTTAAGCATCTGAGACTGAAGCAAGGAAGCAGGTGCCTGAGACTGGGTCATCAGTTTCTTGGGTGTGGTTCATACCTTGGGCCTTAGAAACTCAGTCGTTTTTGAAAGAACGGTAGACGCAAAAGAAGCCGTCGGTCTGTGTTGAGACTCGGTAGTGCGATGTACTTCCTCAGAAGCCGGTGCCTGCTCAGCGGCTCCGGACCCATCCAAGGTAGAGACATCCGCTGGATCCTTAGTCAAGGAGTCTCACGGCATACCGGACTCCGAAAGGGTCTCGGTAGCAGCCTGTGAATCCACAGAAGCAGGCATCAGGGGCTGCGAAAGCACCTCACTGAGGACCAGAAAACTGATGACTAGCTTAACAGAAGTGTCATTGGCAGTTTTGGACCTGTGTGGTATGTCTTTATCTTTATGTTTTTTCTAAAGATCTGCTGTCGGATGGCTTACTGAAGCCATATCGGAATTCAAGGACTGACACCGAAAATATCTAGCTACAATAAGGGCCTGACGACGTATCGTTCTGGCGTTGAACAGAGCACAAAAGTGACAGTGGGGGACGTTGTGGTCTGGGTCTAAGCAAGTGACGTAGTAGGAATGAAACTCTTGGTGTGGTATTTGTTTTCCACAAGCGAGATAATTAACTTTTTCTGACATCGGTTAGAGTAAGAAAAAAGGATCCCCAATGGGGTACTTAGCTTTAGAAGACTTCAACTTCAATTTCGGAATTGAAAAACTCAGGTGGCCGACCGGCACTCGTGTGAACTGCTTCTGCTTCGAGCTCCTCGGCAAAAAGACTGATGCAATGGTGGCTGCCTGAAATTATAACACTGACGACCTGACGTCAGTCTTGGAGTGACGGCAACCGATTTACAAATACTAAGCCTCTGATATTCGGGCTGACTGAGGGCTACCCTGGCAGGGATAACCCAAATGTGATGACTGCAACAGTGAAACACGAAGAACATCTGAAATGACAAGACGATAATCAAAAGGAGATGGTTGCTAAAAAAGGATCTGCTGGGAAGGCATGGATGCAGAAAATACAAGAAAGAAAGGAAAATAAAAAAGCAATGCATACTTGAAGCATGGAACTGATGACCACTTTGCTGCAATATCTTTCCAAACATTTCTTGTATAGAAGAAAATCACTTTTTTGGGTATACTACAGGATAAAATGTTGAAAAAATTCAGAAATGCTGCAAGTGAGTCAGCTTGTAAAAACAATCACATTTTCAGAAATCCCTATTAATCCACTATACAGCAGGACATTTCTAAACACTCACACCATCCGTACCCTCTCAGTATGCGAAACAGCCTTTCTTCTTTCATGCCATCTTTAACACCTCTAAGTTTCCATTTCTTCCTTACATATAAACTGTACATATGTTAAGCTTGCCTACTTAATTTTATGTATACCGGTTTATCTGTATGTATCATTTATTTATTTATTTTACATTTGTTAACCGGAAAAGTCTGACTGGACACAGGTGCATTGGTATTAACAAGCAAAATAAGTGAATACTCAGTTCAAACATAGTAAACAGTACACGATTATATAGCTTTTTGAAGGAAGTTACACAGAACATAATAGCATGCAATACATTGAAACAGCAATATTCTTTCATAAACGTCTTTTTCATGGCACTATTCAAGAGATCCCATCTAGCAGAGGAAACCCTCATATTAGCACTTACATTAGAATACATACTGATGCATTCATTGTGGTATTATAGAAATCAAACCTAAAAGAGGAATCATTCATATCAGCACTTTCTTTAGGATACATACTATGATGCACTCTTTGGGGTACTATAAAAATCAAAACCTAACAGAGAATCACTCATAACAGTACTATCAATATGATAAGTAGTAGGATGCATTCATAATGTGCGGGTGTGAGGTTATAGATGGAGAACAGTTTGTTAAGTAAGTGGTTAACCTGGGGAACACAGGAGCATAACCAGTTATTCATAAATTGTGATTTGAGGAGTTTTTTTAAATTGTTTAGTGGAGCTAATGGAGGTTAGGTGGGTAGGCAGGGAATTCCAGGCTTTAGAAATAGAGTAGCTGAAGCGAGATTTCCCAGCATTGTTATGTATGATGACATCTAGGTGGTTTTGGGTACTAGATCTTAAGGCTCTAGCTGTGGAATAAGGCAGTTTTATATTCTGGAGTGCATGGGTTTTATCAGCGTGGTAGTACAGTTTGTGAGCCAGTGATAATTGACTGAGTTGAAGTAATTGAGGCAGCTCCAACCAGTTTAGTTGTTTCAGAGAAGTACAGTGATGGGTCCGATATGACGTCTTCTTCTTCTTTTGGCTGCTTAGGGGTCGCCACAGCAGATCAACTGTTTCCATTTCTTCCTGTCCTCTGCATCGTGCTCTGTCACACCAACCGCCTGCATGTCCTCTCTCACCACATCCATAAACCTTATCTTAGGCCTTCCTCTTTTCCTGTTACCTGGCAGCTTCATCCTTAGCATCTTTTTTCCAATATACTCTGCATCCCTCCTCAGCACATGTCCAAACCAATGTAATCTTGCCTCTCTGGCTCTGTCTCCAAACCTTCCAACCTGGACTGACCCTCTAATATACTTATTCCTAATCCTGTCCCATCCTCGTCACACCCAGTGCAAATCTTAACAGAGGTCTTGGTAGCAAACCTAGCAATCTTACTGTAACAAGAATCAAGTTTGTTAAGGTCAGCTTTTCGAAGCTTGGTTAGTACTGGGGATGCATAGAGGAGGGTAGACAACAGATGTGTGTCCTAGCTATAGCAGGTATGGTGTGTTTACTGACAAACTGTTTGTTCTGATAGAACAGTCCTAGTTTTTTATGGACCCTCTTGATAGCAAGGGCAATATGAATGTTGAAATTTAGGTTATCTATCTCGACACCTAGCAGCTTAGTGTGGGTGGGTGGTGGGGTGATCAAGGTTTTGTTATTGGACATGATGCTAAAGTTGTCAGTTGGGGGAGAGGATCTACATGGGCTGAAGAGAAGTCATTTTGTTTTCTTTGGGTTGAGAATAATCTGGGAGTTAGTTAACCAGTTCTCGGCTAGTATAAAAACTGTTTTGGGTTAGGGAGTGTAGGTCATCTAATGTGTGGGCTGCACATATGAGGGTGGTGTCATCAGCATATTGTATTACAGAGGCATTGGGTATGGAGGATGAAATTTGATTGGCAAATAGAGAGAACAGTAACGGACCCATGATGAATCTTTGACAGACTCCCATGGATACTGGTAACAGACAGGACAGCTGGTTCTGCCATGTTACTGCTTGCTGCCATTGTGATAGGTAGCTTTTAAACCATAACATCAATGGGGGGGGGCTGATGTTTAGGGTAGAAAGTGTACTTGGAAGTCTATTGCGGTTGACCATATTGAAAGCTTTAGACAGAACTAAAAATATGTCAGAAACTAGTTGTTCCTTATTTCTGTGGTGGTTTACTGTGTTGGAAAAGGATGTTAGCGCTGTGGAAGGGTCTAAAGCTATGCGGATATGTAGATAGGAGATTATTTTTTAGAAGGTAGTTCATTAGTTGAGTGTGAACAACTCTTTCTAATTATATATATATATATATATATATATATATATATATATATATATATATATATAGGGTCTACTTCATTAGACCAAAACATCACATAACCAAAATCCGAAACGCTGAGCCCAAAAGACCGACACCACATAACGCCGAAATGCCACATTACCAACATGGCATTTCACCAAGTTCCCCACATGCAGCAGTTTGAACAACGGAGTCCAGGAAGTCCTGCCTGTAAGTTCAAACAGTGAGATCGTGATACAGTGAGGATCTCAAAATATGCCCTCTCCTCACTGTAGTGCGATCTCGGAGTTGGTGTATACAAGTAGGGAGGGACAAGAGCAGAGTAGGATGTATGGCATTTTTCTGTTTGTTTTTTGTAGGTTTTGTTTGTAGTGTAGGGTTGATGGGATATTCGAGTTAGCTGGGTAATGGTGTTTTAGGATGTTGCGGTGTAGTGGGATGCGTTTGTTTTGCAGGTACGTTAAGTTTTATGTTTTAGTTTTGACAGTTCAATGCATAAGTTTAGTTTTTAGTGTTTTGAGTTGGATAGGAGTGTACTGTTTAGTAGAGTTTTGAGGGATTGTTGTTGAGGTTATTTAGGTTTGGGAACGTTGTGTACTAGTGTGTGAGTATGCTTGGTGTGGCTTACATTTATGTTTTTGTCGGTGTTTTGGGAGTTGATATTATGGTAGTCGGTAATGTGGCATTTCGGTATTGTGTGGTTTCGGTGTTTTGATCTTGGCGTTTTGGTTGTCGTTTATGTGGTGTTTCGGTCTAGTGAAGTAGACCCATTTTATATATATAGATATATACATATACATATATATATATATATATATATATATATATATATATATATATATATACACACACACACACACACACATTTATTTATTTTACATTTGTTGATCGGGATAGTCCGACTGGATACATGCCCATTTTCAGCGGAGGCCCGGGGAGAAAAGCTCCAAACTTCTTACAGCATACATACTACAAAACACTATTTAACAGATACATATAAAGCAGGATTTTTATAATTTCCAAATGGAATAACATTCATTAAAAGGATCATAACATAACACAATCACACCAGTTAATACAAAGTAATTAGGTTATAAACCAAATAACTAGGATATAGTCACTAGAGAGAGGAAGTCCTGATTAGGCACATAGTTGAGGGAGTAAAAGTTAATCAAGGGTAAAGCAAGGACATATCCCAATGTTTTAAAGTATAGTATAAGATTTTTCTTGAATTAGGATAAAGAGGGTTCTGATGTTAGGTCAGCAGGGAGTAAGTTCCATGTTTTGCCTACAGAGTTGGCAAACAGGGAATCCCCAGCTGCGTTGTCAGTTTTAAGCATGTGAACTAACATTTTGTTAGAGGATCGGAGCATTTTGAAGTTCTGGTTGGGGGTGATGAGGCTTTTAAGAACAGGCGTGTATTCAGACTGGTAGAAAATCTTATAGGCAATAGCTAGTTGGTTGACCTTTAGTAGATTAGGCAGTTCAAGACACCCTAGAAGATTAAGGTTAATACAGTGGTGGGACCTATAGGCTGAACCAGTGGCAAATCTAGCAATGTGATTATAGCAGCTAGTAAGTTTGTTCAAGTCAGTTTTCTTCAAGTTTGAGAGTAAGGGGGAGACATACAGGAGGGTAGAGAGTAGGTGTGTGCAGACAATAACAGTCCTAGCTAGGGGAATTAGGAAGGGTTTAATCTTGTATCGAGAGCCAAGTTTTTTATTAACTGTTTTAATCGCATGGTTAATATGCAAGTCAAGCTTAAGGCTGTTGTCAACTATTATACCTAGGAGCTTGGTCGTGGGGTCTGGTGAAATAATGGTGCCGTTATTAGATTTTACGGTGAAGGTCGGTACAGCGGACCTTTGAGATGGAGAGAAAAGCAAAAGCTTAGTTTTGTTGGGATTTAACACGAGATGGCGATTAAGAAGCCAATTTTCAACTGTGTTAAAAGTTTTTTGGGATAAAGACTGCAGTTCTGTTGGGGATGTGGCCGAGCATATTAGAGTTGAGTCATCCACGTACTGAATGCAGGTAGCCCTCTGTGATGACTTTATGCAGGTCATTTATAAATATGGAAAACAGGAGGGGACCTAAGATGGAGCCCTGACTTTATGCAGGTCATTTATAAATATGGAAAACAGGAGGGGACCTAAGATGGAGCCCTGAGGGACAACTAGGGTGATGGGTAGCAGAGTGGATAGGTTGTCCTTCCAAAGGACTGCCTGTTTTCTACCACTCAGGTAAGATTAGAACCATTGGATATAGCCTGGGTGTCTAGGGAAATGGTTTCCAGTGTTTGTATAAGTATTTGGTGGTTTACCATGTTGAAGGCCTTGGAAAGGTCTAAGAAAATGGCTGAGGAAAGTTTATTAATGTTTCAGTTTAGATTCATAACGTTAGTGAAGGAGAGAAGTGTAGTTGTGCTGCTATGGTATGGTCTAAACCTATGTTGGGAGTTTGTCAGGAGATTGTCCATGAGAAGATAGTTCAGGAGATGTCTGTGTATGCATTTCTCCATAATTTTGGCAAGTGTATACAGGATAGTTATGGGTCTATAATTAGAGTGCTCAGAGGAGCTGCCTCCTTTATGCAGTGGGATAACATGGGTTATCTTCCAGATGGAGGGTATGGAAGCTTCCGATACAGTTCTATTGATCAGGATGGATATTGGGTAAGTTACAGCATTGACTGCTTTTTGTAAATACTCTGCTGGGATGAGGTCAGCCGATGGGGTAGTTGGCTTTAATTTTTTAATTAGTTTTCTGATGAATGATGTTGAGACTGGTTGAAAGTTAAAGGTAATTTGGGCACTGGGTGTAGTAACAACTGGACTTGGGCAGCTGAGGGATAAATTGGCTAGCTAGATGCTGTATAGTTTCTGCAAATAAGTTATTGAAGGTATTGGCAACCTTGACTGGAGGTTTTTCGATAGAAGTTGAGGGGTAGGGGTGGTAGACTTACCTGGGTATAGAAGTTTATTTACACTTGCCCAACATTTTTGGGGTTTATTTTGGTGTTTATGTTGTAAGTGGCAATAATAGTGTTTTTTGTCAGTCAAAACAGATTTTTTTTTGTATCATTCCTTAGCTGCCTGTAACTAAGTTGATCTGTGGGGGGTTTTGTGGCTCACCAAGTTTCTCAGGCTTTATTTCTAAGTGAGAGTTTTTGTCTAGTTTCTACTGAAAGCCATGGAGCAGCTTGTGTTTTAGTCCTAACAGAACAAGATGGGGCATGGGTATCTGGGATAGCTAAGAATTTGTTATTAAAGTATTTTACAGCATCTTCTAATGGGATACATGCAGAGTTTGTTGGCTGTCAGCTGTTTAGTATGTATTGAATGTATACATGTTTTTGCATGTAACAGATTTTTAGTGAAGGTTTCCAATGTAACAATTCTTTTCTGTGAGGCTGGTTTCCCTGGGCCTGTGGTAAAAGAGAACAATTGTGCCCAGTCAGACCATTCCAGTTAACCCTGTCAATAAACAACTAAAAATGAATTTGGATCAATTTCACCTAAAAATGATGCAAATTTAAACAGCTATGTCAAAACACAGTACCATGGCTTGCATTTCATATTTTTTTCTTCTTTTTTTAATTTTGAAATGCAATTCAAAACCTTCCATACAAAGAGAAAAAAAGCGTATCTGCAAATGGTGGGGACAAGTCCATTTGGAAAGTACACTTATGCAAAATCTTAAATCTATATTTAGAGTCACCTTTATGCCGTATGCCATGAGCAGGGAGCAAATGTGTGACATACATCTTTGAAAACCTAAGGCTTTGGTATACTTCCCGGACACTGGGCTATCCATGGCAAAGGATAACCTTTAGTGAAGAATACTGCAATAGTGATATGGAAGGATATAATCTCTGTGAAGGGTTTTGTCCCCCCCCCACATACAAGTTCTTACTTAAAATATATATCAAATGAATAGTGGCACAACGGTGAGAAAAGTGAACAATCTCACTACAATGCACAATGGATTAAAACAATGTAAGTAAATGCTGTTACAACCAGCCATGATGAAAACATTCCAACAAAGAGATGTTCCTTGAAACCTCTCCCATTGGATTGCACTGCAATCTACAGAAATGAAATAAAACCTTCTTAGAAAGAA
Organism: Protopterus annectens; assembly: GCF_019279795.1. Lineage (NCBI taxonomy): Eukaryota > Metazoa > Chordata > Ceratodontiformes > Protopteridae > Protopterus > Protopterus annectens. The sequence continues at coordinate 376,948,376 of NC_056725.1, forward strand.
ACGCATTGTAATATTAACTTTCTTGACAGCTCCACAATAACAAAATGACAAGCTTCATTAGAAAAAAGCATATTTTATACTAAGTTTCACAACTTCAGAACATTACATAACAGATAAGTACAAAAATAAAAGTGCGTGCTATTTACAATGAACTGAAATGTCAAAGACAGTATATCTGATTATGGCTGTAGTGTTTTCTTATTTTTCATACTACATTAGTTTTTGCTCTGGAAATTATTTCATTAACAAAACTGTTATTTTTAGCTAAGACTTCAGCTTTCAGTTGTCTTAGGTGCATTTTAATTTCTTCTTCAGTTGCTTCTGTGATGGGAAGTACCTTGAATTTGGCTAGGAAGGCTTGAATTATGTTTTCTCCATCCTACAGTAAAAAGAAAAAACAAAGTTAAGACCCAGTACTTAAGGTAAATAGTCTGAAGATAAGCACTGTTTCATGAGAAATCTTCACAAACCAATGTTCCATTTAAAAACTGTTCCTAACACAGCTAGTGTCAATGCTGTCGAAGAATGCATTAAACTACAGAACAGAGTTCCTTTCTAACAAAACAAAACAAAAAAAAATGCACTGAAAAGACAGCTTAAGCATGCTGGACCTATTGCCAGAGTCTCTGATGACCCTAGAGACCAAAAATATCTGCTGAAGTTTTTATTACTACGTTAGCTACATTATTTTTTTAAATCAACACATTTATATTTTCATACTCCTTTTAATAGTTAACACTAACTCAGTCCTTACCCAGAGATCACCACCACCACCAATTCTATTACATGTACAGGATCCAACACTTTGTACCCTGTTCAGTGTCTAAAGCATCAAGAATAACTAAACCAAAAATGCACCTTCCTCTCTTGCCATAACTCAGACATGGCTGCCATTACAGATTTGTTGGCTCAAAAAAAAAAAAAAAAAAAAAAAAAAAAAAAAGACACCCCTAATTTTCAATTTACCTTGCTTCCTACAAGTTCTTAGATGACCCTAGACAAGGCAAGACAGCAGGAGGGGAATCATTAATTCTTTCATTCTTTTTTTTTTTTTTTTTTTTTTTAAACAAACACCTTTACCCCACAGCCATTCCCTAAGCCAGTGCCTCAGTCAGACACAGACTGGATACTGGCAGTTTCCCACCATAAAAAGTAAACCTCTCTTATTGCCAGCAGTCTACTACCCACTTCCTCACTAACTAAATTCAAGTCCTTTACTTGTAACACTACTTTACCACCACCACCCCCCAGGATAAACATGTTCGTTCTAGGAAACCTTAATCTCAACTTTCCATGTTCCAAGTAAAATGACATGTCTGAATTTTCGGGTCCGATTTCAAATGACGTGTGAATTCCTTGAAAGCCCTAGCCTTGTAACAAGACATCCTAACCTTAGATTCGCTAGTGACTTAACCATTCATCTCCCAACTTTTTTTTTGTGACCACAGTCCGATTACCTTCACATTTAACACCCTGCCTTTCAAGACTCTCCCCCTAAACTAATAACTTCTAGGCCAAAATCCTGCAATAATATTGCCAAACTGAAAAGCCACTTTTCCTCCCATACTCTTCATGCAATGCAAGAGCTCAAAAACACAGCTACTGCCCTCATTCAGACCCTATTCCAACTGCAAGACAAATTCCTCCTGTTGTACAAATGATACTTAGACCCATCACAGATGAATGGATGACCACAGAACTCAAAACATTTCCTCACACAGAGATGAAGCCTAGCATAAATGTAAGTAGAAATCAACCCCTAAAGCAAAGACATTTACCTCTCTGCATAACCTGGCCAAGCAAGCCATAAACAGGCACATAATTAACCTGCGCAAAACCAAATACTTTCTTCTAAGGAAACCTAAACATTTCCTGAATAAGTTTAACTTACGGACCAAGTGAAATCTCACCACCCCAGGACATTAATTCCTACAACTTTATGACCCAGTCTTCCCTATCCCAACTTGCATGCTCTGACTTCCTAAAATAACTCAAACATTGCCAAGCCATAAAAGACTAGGCCAACACATCCTCCCTGCCATCTTCCCAATACATTTCATACAATCCCTTCTCTTCCACAGAGAGAAAATCAATCATCAAAACCATGATAAGCCCATTGCCTACCAATACTTCCTCTAGGTCAGATAACCTCAATCCCTGGTTCTCTAAAGACAACCATCCCTATTCTCCTTACCCACACCAATAACCTCCGTCTATCCAAAAATATCATGCCCCATATCAGAAACACTGCCATAATTAAACTTTTACTAAAGCAACACAAACCAGACAAGGTATTTCCCCTTTTAATCTCTCTATCCTTTCAACTGTAGGTAAAACTCTGAAGAGAATTAGCTACACTCAGCTGTCTGCAAATCTTCTACAATACCACCTTCTCCCTAAAGCAGCATGTCTTTGGGCAATGATGCAGTATCATGAGCATCTTGTGGACACACACACACACACACACACACACACACACAATATTTTACTAAACATGGACAAAGGTAACATTATGTGAGCAGTCTTCATAGACCTCACTATGACCTTTAACTTCAAGTAGAACATTCTGCTTCTCCACTAACTACATAAATTTGGCATTACTGTTGATGTTTCAACTTTGTTCAAGGACTTCCTCAGCAAACAGGTACTTCAGAGTAAAAATAGGGACTTCTATTTCTGAACATGCTCCACTATAAAACAGTTACCATCATAGCTCTTATCCTTGCCTTTCTGTTTTTTTAGATGTTTACTAACAAGCTTCCATACGACTTCCTCCCTATGTTAGCTGCAGCATCCAAGAAATACAACCTACAAACTATCACAAATTCTCTACCACAAGAACAATGTCTGACACTATCCAAAGCCAGATGGCTTCCTTGCAAATAGACAGCAGACCTTCTACTGGGAATAATCCTCCTCAACCATCTGGATCTTGACGCACACTTTCCTCTCGCTAACACACGATCCTTCAACCTCAGAAGTCATTCCACTACAACTTCCACTCTACAAGCACAAGAAAACGATCATGCATTTTCTACTTCGCACCTACATTTATGTAATCGCTCTCCCTATCAACATGAAAGAACTTCGCCTAATCCAGATGTAGACCTCAACTCAAACCAGTTCCACAACAAAGCCCAATGCAGGTGCTTTTAGATGGATCACGTCACCTAACATCTAAGCCATAATCCATTTCCCATTCCCTCTATTCTTTTACCATATCTTCATTTCAAAGTGACATTCTGTAGGCCATAGCTGTAAACGATGTAAACAACTGTTTGCACTAATCCGTGGAATTGTATTATTCTTGTCAACTTCTGTGAATTATTACTTTTTGTTTTGCTGTGATGCTATTCATTCAGCCTATGCCTGAAACTGGTCCTCTGTGATCATCGGACTATCCTGCTAGTCATTAAGGAGGAGGGGTTGGCATAATATTAGGTCAAGGTCACCTTGACAAGGCAGTACATGGGTTTATCCTTCCTCCCTCCAAATCAAAGTTTGGCACTTTTTTCTTGAAGCTTCCCCACTTTAGAAATCATTCTTTTGACATCTATCATGTCAAGCACAAACTATGGAAATCTCTGAGCCTGCCAGTTCATCCCCAACCTCTTGTGAACATAGTTCCTACAAATCACGGTAGAGCAATAGAAATAAGTCACTTATGCAGCGATCAGTCAATATTCATGTATATACTCATCTGACTGACAGGAAAAAAAGTGGAGGCTGGAAGGAGAAGTCATCCAAGAATGGGGAAATGAGACTTGGGAGTCAGCATGGTGGGTTCCCCTAACAGGTGAAATGATACTGTAAGAGTGAATCTGTTTTGTTTAAAAACAGGGACTTCTTTGATGTGCCCCAAGCAGTAAATCTACCAGTGTGGAAGGAGCTGAAGAAAATCCCAGGAATCAAGGTTGAGATGTACTACAGGAAGTATAATACTTGGTAGCATATTCAGTCCAATAATAATTGCAGAAGGTATGCAGCAACAATCAAGTAGCAGTAGGACTACTGCAAAGCATGGAAACATTCTTGATACAAACAATGAATCCTTCTCTCTAGCACAGCAGCCTTCAATTGTAACATTTTCCAGAGGGCAGTTTACCTCCTAATGACAAACTATAATGCTACTGGGAATCTACTTGGAAAGGGTATACTTAGTCATTTTCAGCTGTTCTATTCTCAGAGTGAAGGACATGAATAACACAACCCTAAAAAGATGAAGCGATAGCCACCAGGAAATACATTTTTCAAGTGGCACACCTCAACACTATCAAACCAGTTAAGCTGAACAGGAGGGGGGGGCATCTTGTTGATCATGAACTTCAGATCCAATAAAGAGGAAGGTTTCATCAAAGGCCGACAGAGATGCAATACTGCCATTTCACTGAGATATAAAATCATACATTGCTGCTGTTCACTATACTTTTTTCTACCAATACATTATATTATAAAATGAAGTGACCAGCAACTGAGTTAGTAGTAGTACTTGAATGAAGACAGCCTAAGTTCCACTATCAGCAACACAAAAGCTATTACCGGGGGGGTTGTAGGAAGTATGAAAGACACTGTTTAGCCAGACTGATATGTTGCATGTAATATCTTCCTGCAGTACATAGTGCTTTGAGTGAAAACAGAAGTATAAAATTGGCAGATCTGCATTGGCTGGACAGTGATGTGAAGTTTGCCCATATCGAGCACACACAGTAGAGAGAGAGAAAGAGGAAGCATATTATTAAGTGGAGTGGATTTGTAGCTGACCCTCTCCCACCGTTAGTAAAATGAAATATGGTGACATGAGCAAAAACAATAAATTACTACAGCTGCAGGAAGATGATAATTTTAGTTACTTTGGCCAGCTGTGGAGAAAAAGTACAGTTGTGTACCTACCATAAATGGAGATGTTCGAGTGTATTCACTGTTGCAGTCATTACACTTGGGTTATACTGCTGGCAGGCGACCCGCAGTCGGCCCGAGTTCCAAAGTCTTGGTCCGGCGTCGGTTGCTATCGCCTCCTCCCTGACGTCAGTGCGCCAGGGGTATAAAAGTTGCAACAGACGCCATTTTCTTCAGTTTTTCTTGCCCCAGATGTCAGGTGCCCCCAGATAGGAAGGCTGGAAAGATAAAATTATGCCAAAAAACATGCATATATCACTATAAACATTTCCTTCATCTTCAAGCGAATACACCACATAGGTAGTATAGAGATGAGAAGTACAGAAAAGTCCCAGCAATGAAAAAGGGGGATGGTGGGTGGATAACCTGGACTGCAACAGTGAATACACTTGAACATCTACATTTATGGTAGGTACACAACTGTACTATGTTCATCGTGTTTCACTGTTGCAGTCATTACACTTGGGTAGAATCCCAAAGCTGAGGTTGGGTGGCTGGGTCTAAATTGGATTCGGAGAGGCTAACAAGCCCTGCAGAACTGCAGTGGCAAAGCCTGCTCTGGATTTAGAGTACAGAGGTAAGTGGTAGTGCTTGGTGAAAGTGTGCACTGAGATCCAGGTAGCAGCTTCTAAAATGTCTTTGGTTGGTACTCCTCTGAGGAAAGCTGCTGAAGTGGCTGCTGATCTGGTAGAATGATGCCTAATGCCCTTAGGCACTGATTTGCCATGTTGTGCATAACAGAAGCGGATGCAGTGTCCTATCCATTTTGAGATTGTCTGCTTTGTAATAGGCTTTCCTTGTGATCCTGCAGCATATGCTACAAACAGTTGCTCAGTTTTTCTGAAAGCTTTTGTTTTGTCCAAGTAGAATCGTAGCTGTGTATATCCAAAGCGTGCAGAAGTCTCTCCCCTTTATTCTGGGGATTTGGGTAAAAAGTAGGCAAATGAATGGTTTGGTTTAAGGCCACATTGGAGACCACTTTTGGCATGAATGTTGGGTTTGTCCCAAGAGAAACTCTGTCCTGATGAAAAATGAGGAAAGGTTCCACAGCCATCAATGCCTGTAACTCTGAGACTCTTCTTGCTGAAGTTATTGCTAGGAGCAGAGCAGTTTTCCACGACAAGAATTTTAGATCAGCTGTGCTGGCTGGTTCAAAAGGAGGCAGTGTGAGTTTTTCTAAAACAAAATTGAGGTCCCAAGTAGGTACTGGTGCTCTCCTTGGGGGTCTTATATTTTTTGCCCCTCTGAGGTACTGTCGTAGTAGAGGATGTGAAAAAATAGGAGGTTCCGTATTGTAATGAGCTGAAATGGCAGAGGCATAGATTTTAATACATGAGAAAGATAAGCTTTTGTCCAGAATCTCAGTTAGGTATTGTAAAATCTGAGGTATATTAGGGACAAGTGGTTCGAGCCCTTGTGCCTGGTTCCAAGCACAGAATCTCTTCCATTTTTCTGCATAAGATTTCCTAGTGCTGGGCCTCCTGGCTTCTAAAATGACATCCATAACAGATTTAGACAGAGGTGCAGTCTGAGTGGCTACATTATCTGCCATGCTGCCAGGTTTAAGGTTCTGAGTTGACTGTGCAGAATCTGATTGTTTTGTTGTGTCAGAAGATGAGGAATTTGAGGTAGAAGCCAAGCTGGGCCTTGAGACAAACTCTTTAGGATTGGGTACCAGTGCTGGCGTGGCCAGTCTGGTGCAATCAGGATCATTTTTGGCCTTTCTTGTCTGACTTTTAGTAGCACCTTGGTGAGAAGAGGCATCGGAAGGAAGGCATAGACTGTCAGGCCTTTCCAGCTGAATGATAGAGCATCCACTTTCCATGCTTGAGAGTGATAAGTTCTTGTGCAAAATTTCTGTATTTGGTAATTGTGAGGGGAGGCAAAAAGATCTATGTCTGGGCGTCCCCATTTCCTCGTTATCATGCTGAACACTTGTGGATTTAGCTTCCATTCGTGAGGATCCATGAGATTTCTGCTTAGTTCGTCTGCCAGTGTATTTTTTGTTCCTGGCAGGAATTGTGCCTATAGATGTACTTGATAAGTCAGTGCTGTGTTCCACACAGTCATGGCTTGTCTGCATAGAGGGTAGGAGTGTGTGCCCCCTTGCTTATGTACCACATAACTGTAGTATTGTCAGTCTTTATTAATAGTTGCACTGGATGTATTAGGTCCTTGAAACTATTAATAAAGACTGACAATACTACAGTTATGTGGTACATAACTGTAGTATTGTCAGTCTTTATTAATAGTTTCAAGGACCTAATACTACAGTTATGTGGTACATAACTGTAGTATTGTCAGTCTTTATTAATAGTTGCACTGGATGTATTAGGTCCTTGAAAGCTGTCAGGGCATTCTTTACAGCTAGCATCACTTTTTGATTGATGTGAAGATGCATTTGTTCCTTGGGCCACGTGCCCTGAATACATTTTCCTGCCATATGTGCCCCCCCAGGCATAATCCGATGCATCCGTTGTTGTTGTCTGCCTGGCTGTGGGTAAGGTGAAAGGCTGTCCCTTGTTGTGGTGACAGGCCTGGGACCACCATCGAAACTCCTGTTGTAAGCAGGGAATTAAAGTTATGATCGTCTCCAGGCTGTGACAATGCCGAGTCCAAACACTTTTTAGATACCATTGTAGTTTCCTCATATGCAATTTGCATATGGAATTAGTAGAATGCAGGATGCCATGAAGCCCAGGGCCTGCAGAATTTTTCTTGCAGGGAGCTGGGTTTTTGTTGCCATTATTTGAAAGTAATGATTCAGTTGCCTTTGCTTGTCTTGCATGAGATAAGCCATCTGGGCAGTTGTATTTAAGCTTGCACCCAGGAATATTATCTCTTGAGAGGGTACTAGTTTTGATTTCTTTTCGTTTACTGTGCACCCTAGGCAAATTAGCAATCTTTTTACAAACTCCAGATGCTTTAGAAGAATGTCCTTGCTCTCTGCTTGAATAAGGCAGTTGTCCAAGTAAGGATATATTTGAATTCCTTTTTGTCTGCAAAATGCAATTACTGGTGCCAGGCATTTTGTGAAGACCCTGGGCGCAGTAGATAAGCCAAAGGGCAGTGCAGAGAATTGGTAATACCTTGAGCCTGCTATGAATCTGAGGTATCTTTTGCAAGATTGTCTGATTGGGACATGCAGGTATGCCTCCTTGAGGTCCAAAGTAACTAGCCAAGCCTTCTTGACCAGCATGGGCAGAAGTTGCTGTAGTGTTAACATTTTGAATTTTGGAACATCCAGGTAAGTATTTAGGATTGACAGGTCCAGTATTGGTCTCCAGGCTTTGTCCTTTCTGGGTACTAAGAAAAGTCTTGAGTAAAATCCTTGTCCCTGTTCTTGCTGTGGAACTTTTTGAATAGCTCCCATGTCCAATCTGTTTTTGTGCCTCTGCCCATTGGTTTTGTGGCAGGTCTGGCATACCTTTTGGTTTTGGAAGCGTGTGGAAGTGGAACCTGTATCCCTGAGAAACAATATTCAGCACCCATTGGTCCTGGGTGATCATGTGCCAATTATTTGAGAATAGTGCTAGTTTTCCCCCTAGGGGTGCTGTCAAAAGGTAAGTGCTTGGCATTTGCAGAGGGAAGTCATTGGGACTGTTTCCTATAAGGTTGTGATTTGTTTTCCCCTCCTTTGGGGGCTGAAGCACCCCATTGTTTAGGTTTGTAGGAGCCTTGGGGCTGAGATCTGCCTCTTGGGCGTCTGTATCTGCCTCTTTGTGGCCTGTCTGACACTGGAAAGGACCAATTTTTTGAAGGACAGTTTCTGCTAAATCTAGGTGGTTGAACCTGTAAGAAATCTTTCACTGTCTGCATTGACTTTGCTTTATCCTCCAAATTCTTTAACACCTCTTTTGCCTTAACACCAAACAAAGTATCATGCTGTAATGGAGCATCCAATAATTTTACTTTAACATGGTCAGGTAAACTTTGTTCTTTCAACCAAGCATGCCTTCGAATAACAGAGCCTGTAACTGCGGCTCTACAAGAAGCCTCTAATGAATCAAAACCACATTGCAGAGTATGCTTTCCCACTTGTTCAACTGCATGTAATAAATCCTGCATTTCCTTAGTGTCAGGACTTTCCGTATTTGAAACCATTTTTTGTTTTAACAATGACATGAGGTACTGTTGATATTTAAGCATGTGAAACTGACAGTTTAAAGCTCTTACAGCTAAAGTAGCAGAAGTGTAAACTTTTTTCCCCCATCTGTCCAGAGCTCTGGAATCCCTATCCGAGGGGACAGGATTTTTGGCAGTGGAAGCCTTAACCCCTTTAGGACCCTGAGAAATGTTTTCTGGGTCTGTAGCGGGGTTTTTGTAAAGAAATTTATGAGAGTCAGGGACCCTGTAGTACCTGTCTGGCTTGACTGGTGCAGGGGGTAAAGAATCAAAAGACAGACTGGATTCAGAAAAAACATCATCAACAATATCAAGCACAGGGGGGATAGCCAGGGGCCTGTGCTGAGGCAATAAAAGGAAGTCTCTGAGCCTTTTCTTGGATTCTGAATAATCCTGGCTCTCCCAATGGAAATGTTCCCTCATGGCGTGCAGGGTTTCCCCAAAAGAATAATCCTCAGGCGGAGAGGCTAAAAGTATGGACTCTTCTGCATCAGAGTCCTCATAGGGAGAGAATATCCCTGATCAGAAGAGGAATCAGAGGAAATGGAAACCTGATCAGAGGAATCATAATCAGTGTCTTGCCTAGGCCTTTTGTCAGGAGGGGGATGGGAACCCCTGATTAAAGTAATTAGGTCAATTAGGTAACTAGGCCATTTTAAGCATCTGTTTCTTTGGCATGGATGACTGTTCAGGAGAATGCTGTACTTGTTTCCTTGTCTTTAATGGTGTTTTTGACTTTGCCTTGGCTGCTTTAGTGGGATTAATTGCAAGCTGTGAAGGTCTGAAAACACCCTCAGAAGCCGATGCCTGCTCAGCGGCTCCAGACCCATCTGAGGGTATAGTTTCCTTGAGTTTTCACAGGCCTCGGTGTCTCCACGTGGCTGCCGGTTACGGCCTGTGGCTCTGAGGTAGTGGGTGTGAGGGACTGCGAAAGTGCCTCACTGAGAACCGCCAAACCGGCGACTGGCCTAGAAGAGGCTTTGTCATCGGTTTTGGACCTCGGATGCCTGTCCTTTTCTATGTCTTTGCGTTTTTTATAAATTCCGGTCGTCGGTTGTTCTGACGGCATTATGTAATTAAACCTACTGCCAAAGTAATGTAAAGCAAAATCAAACCGACGTTTAATAGAGTTTATTGAATCTAGCACAAAACCGACAACTAGTAACGTTGTGGTCACGTCCTAGGCAAGGAATACAGTTAAGAGTGAAAGTCCTTATAAGGTATTTGCTTCCCACAAGAAATACAATTATTAACTTTTACTGACATTGGTCCGGAGCAAGAAAAAGTTTCCCCAACGGGGAACTTAGCTTTATTGAAGACTTCGGTTCTGAAACTCAATTTTGAAAATCTCAGGAGTCTGCCGACCGGCACTTGTGAACTGCTTTTGCTTCAGGCACCGCGCGGCAAGAAAGACTGAAGAAAATGGCGTCGGTTGCAACTTTTATACCCCTGGCGCACTGACGTCAGGGAGGAGGTGACAGCAACCGACGCCGGACCAAGACTTTGGAACTCGGGCTGACTGCGGGTCGCCTGCCAGCAGGATAACCCAAGTGTAATGACTGCAACAGTGAAACACAATGAACATCCTCAATATCAAATTCCAGGTCTGCAGTATAGGTAGACATCCTGAAAGTCTGAATAACAAACGTTACATCTTTGGAAAAAAAGAAAGGGTTACATTAATAATGCCAAGCCTTTCTATCAACCACAAAGCAATTTAAAGCTCTGAAACACAACAGTGGAAAAATATCCCTTGTAATACTAAGGCTCTAAAGTAATATGATCTTCACTGGTCTAGGGAACTAGTTGTCTAGCTGCAACAAAACATGCATTTCCTGAAAATAAGTGCATTTCGGAAGCACCAAAGTACCCGCTATTTGAAAGGGGAGCACGGATTAACAGCAAATAATGTCCATACTGGATTAAGTCAAGTACTCAAAGCCACTGGTGGCATAAGCCAGGCAGACAGAGGCACTGAGGAATGATATTATCAAGCTGTAGGAGATGCAGTATATATTTATAACCTTCTCACTACCTTCCCTGTAGCTGTAAATTTGCTTTAATTCAAATGAGAACTAAGCACTCATAATCCCACAAGGGAGCTCTACCACTCAAATTGCAAATGCAGGAATAACATTTCTCTGATGCTAACTCTCTGAATTTACTAGTCCCAGAAAATTTTTACATTCATCAGTTCTGCTATAAGACTGTTACTGCATGGATTGCTTTTTTTCAGTCTATTTTGTGCTCCTCCTTTTCTATAGATGTGCAGTTATAGCACTGGTATACAACACGCAAGAATGTGGAGAGACAAAGCCCTTCACAAAAAAAAAAACACCCACTTCACAGCTAATGTTGCCCAAATTTTCAGGGGGTTTGCAGCAAGTTCTAGTCACTCAGTTGTCTGTCAGAAGGGGGGGTGGGAGTATGCTTTGGCCCTCATAACAGACCCTTCCCAGAGAAATCCCCTCCTGCTGGAACTGAATGCTTTGCCCCTTATTCGAGGAGGTTTGCAACTGGCACTGCCACACCTCTGCATTCTCACCAGGAGGAGGTGCTATCACAAAAAGTAGCCCCATCACAAGGGAGGTAAATAGCACTTTAGTTGTTCATTCAGCTTTCTGCACTTTTGCTGAATCTCCATCTCATATACCAGTTACTCTTTGCCTAAACCAATGTTAGTGATAGTACAGCAAGATACAGTACCTCCTTACTTTAGGGCCATGACAACACAAGGCAATTTTGCCATTCAAGGTGTTTTTTTTTACACAGTCTTACTGAAAGAAGATATATACATATATATATATATATATATGTGTGTATGTGTGTGTGTGTGTGTGTGTGTGTGTGTATGTTATATGTATATCATCAAATACAACATTTTGAATGCAGTCAACATGTCAAACCATAATCGCAACAGTACTTAAACATCCTTATCAGCCTAAGCATACTCCATTTTTTACTTAAACATTCTATTCTACTGTAGTAATGTCCATTTTTGGGGAACCATATATCCCCCCAGGCTTGCAATTTAAACTACACTTGCATTAATCTTAAACATTTTGACCTAAAGGACCCACCAAACACCACCACCCAAACAGAAGTAATAATTACAGACTGAGTCAAGAACATACCCTTTAAACCCTTCCTTTCAAACTCAAGTTTGTTTCCTTCCCGTTCAGTTTCTAATGGGCATAGAGTTTCTTCCTTCATCATTCACTAGCAACACTCCACCTATGCCATTTCTGCAGGTGCATCCCCATGTTGGCACAAGAACCTCTCCTTTTTCTCTAAATCAAAAACAATCGTTTTTAGCTCAGCTTCCATCTCCTTGTTATAGATTTACGAAGAGCATAACAATCCAATCCATCTTTTGTCAAACTTTTGGAAAATGACTTTCCCCAGCCCAAAAAATATAATCCCCTTTGAGATTGGATAACTCCTCCCCATCACCCCATCCATTAGTCACTCAACCTGTCTGAAAAACAATCTCTCTCGCTCACAAAAAAATGTGGCATCTGGTACCATGATACCCACCTACATACACCTTGCCTTAACTGTATACTTTGATAACTGGTTAATTTGTACCCAATCTTATAAGCCCACATCTCTTTCACTTTATCACCCACATCCTCTCTGACAAATTTTTAAATGCCCTTAATGGAAAAGATCTGGTGGAATGAGACACAATGAAGAGGAATCAATAATTACTGGCAAATATGGTAGAGATGATTTTAGAGCTGAGGGGAAGGAAGAAAGGGGGACCCACTTGAGACTGCCAGGATACCCAATCAAAGATCTTCTCTTCAAGCACAGAAGGAAATACTAGCTCCTGCCTCCCTCCTTTTATTTTGTGCTTCTTGCTTAAATAATGCTTGAAGAATAGCGTCTGTTGTTCTTCCAGCTACAAACCCACACATATATATTGTAGGCTCTATTAATCTCTAACCAAATTCTTGTCAAAGAAACCTCCTGCTGCTTCCCTTTCAGTAGGCTTAAGTCACTACTCAGTGTTTCCACCCCTTGCCTTCGCATCTCTTGCTCTGATGTCTTGCTCCTTTGAGTAATAACTTTTTCTCTGAGATCTCTTTGTGACATGCACTCCATCTTACTGGTTACTCTCGGACTCGCATCTTAATTTCATTAATTATTCTGCCAGACAAGTTTCTTAATCAGTGTTTTCTTCCATGCAGGTGAATAGTACAAATATCAGCTTAAGTGTAGGAGCACTATGCCAGAAGTCCCTTTTAATTAATTTATTTTTTATCTCATGCTACCTGCCAGCCATCAGATCTCGGATGACCAAATGGCCCACATGTTGCTTCTATGAAACGTGAGCCAGGCACAGCAGGCCAGCTCTCAGCAGTGTTTTTGCAGGACCCTATACCTTAATCCCTGCAGAGGCTGAAGAGTGTGGTGTACAACACTAGCTAACTGTCCATGCTCACTACTGTACATGTCCAGCTTTGGCTACAGCATATGTTTGCCAGGCACAAGCCTCCCATCATCTCTGAATGCTTCTAGAATTACACCTTTGTGTTGGAACACAGCCTCTGTTAGCTGTCAGTGTAGCAGTGGGTCCAGTAGGATCCCTCTTCCCTGAATGGATGAACTAGAATTGGTGGTGCATTCTCATGATTGCCTGCCGACTCTTCTAGTGCTGAAACAGCTAATTAAACTCAGGTCCTTTGAGTAACAGGGCCTTATGCCTCTATACCATTGAGTCTGGTCATCAGCTCTAAAACATTTGAAGCTTTCTGTGGGGAAAAATACAGTGGACCACCTAGAAGTGAGAAAAAAAAAACAAATATTCCATTCTCATTCTTGTGGCTGATGAGGAAGGAGCTAGAAATACCAGTGGACTGCTAATGGTAAAAGAGCACCAAGAGTTAAAAAAAACAGAATCATAACTTGAAGAGGAGCAAGCTGGCTGAGATGCACCAAAGTCAAAAGCCGAGGCTTCTGCTGCAGCTGCAGAATTCTGGGTATACTTTTTTGGGATGGGTTTCCCTAAACTTTTGGATGCTTCCGCTTTTTCTTCTAGTCTTTGGTGACAGTGTTAAAAGTGCACTCTTTTTTCTTTTGACCAAGATGAACTTAGGACAAGCAGAACAGTGTGTGTGTGTCTGTGTGCCTGTGCCTGTGCGTGCGTGTCTGTGTGTGTGTCTGTGTGTGTGTGTGTGTCTGTGTGTGTGTCTGTGTGTGTGTCTGTGTGTGTGTCTGTGTGTGTGTCTGTGTGTGTGTGTGTGTGTGTGTGTGTGTGTCTGTGTGTGTGTGTGTGTCTGTGTGTGTGTGTGTCTGTGTGTGTGTGTCTGTGTGTGTATGTGTCTGTGTGTGTATGTGTCTGTGTGTGTATGTGTCTGTGTGTGTATGTGTCTGTGTGTGTGTGTGTCTGTGTGTGTGTGTGTCTGTGTGTGTGTGTGTCTGTGTGTGTGTGTCTGTGTGTGTGTGTCTGTGTGTGTGTCTGTGTGTGTGTGTCTGTGTGTGTGTCTGTGTGTGTGTCTGTGTGTGTGTCTGTGTGTGTGTGTGTGTGTGTGTCTGTGTGTGTGTCTGTGTGTCTGTGTGTGTGTCTGTGTGTGTGTGTGTCTGTGTGTGTGTGTGTCTGTGTGTGTGTGTGTCTGTGTGTGTGTGTGTCTGTGTGTGAGTCTGTGTGTGTGTGTGTGCCCCCAGAGAACTAATGGCAAAAGCGTAACATGGATAAACTTAGGCAGTACAAAACTAAGGAAGATGCTAATCAAATATGCATGAGTTTAGAAAAACTGCATATAAATCAGCACCAAAATACAAACCCTAATCCAGTATGATGCCTCTTGGTGGAAAGGTACCACAAGATTGAGGGAAGTATTTTGATAAATCCTTGCTGTATCAGTTGATCTGTGAAGAGGTTCTTCCTTAACGGATGTTATGATTACATTAATCTTGTCCATCAGTCAACACATCTGTTTAATGGAGCTTCTATACTTGTGGATAGATGGCAATGCATTCCACGACGTCATGCATTTTATTACATATGTGCACTTGTCCCCATTCTTACCATGTCATCTCCTAGACACTACTGACAGTAGTCTTACAAATCAACAAGAAAATGAAGATTTGGCATCCAACTGTTAACCGATATGCAATACAGCCTTACCCAACTCAGTTAACAGTCAAGCCAGCTGGAAAGGACAGTCACTCAGCCAGAAGAAGCCAGAGGGTGGGTATTTTCAAACCCAAAAATGAGCGTCCCTAATTTCAACAATACTAATAATACACTTGCTACATTTATCCTTAAGGGCACTGCTTGATGGGTCCCAGTGGTTGGGTAGAATCCCAAGCAGCGAGGCACCAGGGTGGAAGAAGCCAGATATCATCACTGGAATACAGCTCAGAAGATGGAATCCTGAAGTAAATTTCAGCCAAAAGAGGCTCAGCTACCAGACAAGAGATTTGACCAAAATAAACATCCTTAAAAAATCTGGCATATTTAAAGTCTTCTATAAATATTTCCATTTGCACTTTTTCTTGATTTCCCCATTTCTCTGCTTTATACAAAGGCTCACACCATCTGGCCTGAAGCTCTATGACCTTCTGGCAGAGGAGGGCCCCCACAAAGAAAGCAGAAGCAACTCTAACATCACTAGACCTGCAGGCCTAAAACTGAACAGCATATGTGCAGAATATGAAGTTTATGATACCGAAATGGATTTTTTTCAAAGGGGAACAGAAACGTAGCATTCCTAATGGAATAGCCTGACTAGCTGGAAATTGGACCTCAGTCCTGCCCGCATAGGGAACAATAGGAAAAATAATTCTTCATGACACCTAATAGAGCTAAAATAGATAACTGGGACAACCCAGTTTTACTCTGTCTAAACTGATATTTCTTTTTATTAAAAAATCTCAGAGGTCGGCTTCTCATTAGTAGTAACCTCTCTAAACCTTACTGGCAGGTTGGTGGGGTTATGGAAAAAGACTGTGGCTGAGGAGGACTCAGAGAGAAACTGGCTGCTTACCAAAAAAATGAAGGACATCCCTACCGGGATTTCCAGTACTGATACAGGACTGAAATATGAACTTATGCCCTACTTAACCACAAAGGGGTGCCAAGATCTGCTTCAGCTTTTTCCTGAACTCCATGAAGACACAAGAAATCAGTGTAAGAAATAGAAAACTGTATGTAAAGGTTTTCAAGCCGTGTTCCATGAAAGTAAAACATGATCACCATCCCCTTTCTCTATATGCTGACTCAGCACTAGATGTGGGAAAACTGCTACATTTATGGTGACGGAAAAGACTGTTTTCTGTAATATCCCAAAATACAGAGACTCAGTCTAGACAGTTTGATGTTGCAACTCCCGGTGATGACTAGAAGACTGACTTAAAATGACTGTCAATATGCTCCTACCCACAGGAATGACAGAGTAAAATTCAACAGCATGACAAGCCTCTAAAGTAAAAACCATCACTGAAAGGGAGATGACCTCCTGCCCCATTGCTCAATAAAGAAAAACACAACAGATGATGTGCAAAGCCAAAAAAGGGAGGCCCCATAAAATTTAAAGACCTTTGACTGAGGCCCAGACCTCATGTCCAAAGGTGCAAGGACACTCCATAGAAGGGGGAGCTGCAGGCTCAGAAATGAAAGGAAGCCTAGGTAAGCTACTGTCACCTGCAGGCAACAGTCTTGCTGACAGCAGCAGAAGGCAATGTAAAAAGACCATCCATAGTTGGGGATCTTGACCTGGGGGGCACTGGAGACTTAATTGTTACGGAAACCGGTAGGGAGCTTACAGACCGGCTACGAGTAGCAGTGTGGACATGTCCATTCATAAGGTCCTCATGACCAGGGGCAGACTGTAGGAGAGGTTTAAAACATCTATTTATATGGGGGATATCACAGACTTGTCAAAATCCACTACAGGTATGACACGGCCTTATGAGAATGTGGCAATTCCCATGCTAAGACTAGTGCTCAATCTGTCAAGCTCAGACCTAACTACTTTATGTTCCCTGGCTAAAAAAAGGGTACCTACAAACAGAAAATAATGGAGTACCTGGATAATACACATGTGTTTAGGAAGATTGCTGTTAAGCAACTGTTTCTGATAACTCCAGAGCAGAAAATCTCTTAGCACGACGACTTAGGCAACAAAGTAAGGGCTGTTGCCAAACTTAGAGCGCCTGTAAAAGTATTGGAGATATTTTGGAAATTTAATGAACATTTGTATAAAGCAGAAGAATGTACAAATAAAAAAGCACAAATGGAAATAAAGACTTATGTATGCCAAGGTTAGTGGTAGATGAGATTCAACAATTACCAGTTAAGATAGGAGTAGGTGAGATGAAAATGTGACATATAAACAATCTGCAGGGAAGTCTCCAGGAATAGATAGTATTCCTCTGGAAGTTTGTAAGCTAGAAAGGAAGAAAGTGATAAAGACCTGGAAAGATTTGGTTAACAGTATTTTAAAAAGAGAGGAAGTACCAACTCCCTGGAAGAAAGCTGTGGTGGATACCTAAAGAAGGTAATGACCCATCAGGCCCAGCTTCATACAGGTTCATTGCAATTTTAAATCATGATCATAAAGTGTTTATGCCTAAAACAGCTAAAAGAATGGCAAAGGTGTTGTCAAAATTGATAGATATAGATCAATATGGTTTTGTGGAAGGGAGGCAAACATTTGACATTAATAGAACAATGATAATCCACAGGGAAGCAGAATGGAAGAAACTACCTCTGTTGCTGGTGGGTCTTGATGCAGAGAAAGCATTCAACAGAGTAAGATGGAATTTTACAAGTAGGGCAATGGATGCATTTGCATTCTCTGATATAATAATAAGATTAAGAGGATATATGAGGGATTGGAGGAAAAAATTAAACTGGGAGGGGTCCTCTCTGGTAAGTTGTGTCTGAACAGGGGAACCACACAAGGGTGTCCTCTTCCCCTTTTTTATTTGTGTTATATTTAGAATCACTGGCAAAGCAAATAAGGCACTCAGAAATTCAAAGATATAATTGGTATGGTAATCAAGAAAAGTCGGCTTTATTTGCAGACGATATTATTTTGTACCTGATAAATCCAGAAAAGGACATCTCAGTGTTGTAGGACATTCTGAGACAGTTTCAATTTTTTTCAGGATACAAAATTAATGAGGACAAATCAAAGGCTATAGCTGTAAACTATGTACCCACACATGAATTGATCCAGCAATATCTATATTTATGGAGATATGACAAAATTAAGTATTTAGGAGTACAGGTTAAAAAGGATTCTGTTATGGCAGCTAAGGATATCTGGGAAGAGTCTAAATAAAAGGTTATACAAAAACTGAGAAACTGGAAACTCCAATTTATTGGTATGCATAACGAAATAGAAGCAGAGAAAAAATATTTTTTATTCCTTAATTTTATATACAGATCAGACATACTTTTATCAACCAGATGAGAAGTTGTGGACAGTAATAAAGAGTTGAATGATTTTTATCTGGGAGGGGAAGAAGGCAAGGGTCAAGTGGTAAGCTGATTCTTCCAACAGAACAATCAGTATTACCTGATTTGAATGGATACTGTAGAGCTATACAGTTAAGACTTGTATACATAACACAAGTATACAGCTATGACTCAAACAGCAAAGAGATTATGATGAAGCAGGGATGAATTCAAGAAATAAGGAGAGAGTGGGATTTTGGATGCAGATTATTATATTCATAAAGTAGGAGAAAACATTTGAAGAATAAGCCAACAACAGAATGGAGAAAAGAGATTTTGCCGATAGAGATGTCTGCAATTAGCGGTAGAGATAATAAGCAAGAGGGGGCTGGAACTGACTGGAGAAAACTGGAAAAGGAACCAAGATATTGGGAGCAAATCACTAGAGAGGGAAATGTAACAGAACGGGAAGAGGCCACGATGACATTCTGACTGCAGGCTTGTGACGCTCTTCCCTGTCAGAGATTGATAGAGTGTAAGGATAGGAGAATACTAAGTGAAAGACCTGCTCTGGTAAATTGTTCAGTTAAATCTAGAAAAGAAACTGCTGTTAAAAGGAATAATTAGTAGGGCATATAAAATATTGGACGATAACTATAGGAATCAATCAGAAGTTAAAAAAGATTGCTAAGAGAGATTGGATAAACAATTTATAAGGAAATTATGGGAGGATATATGTACGGCTCCCAAATATGCAACAAAGTCTAGAATATTTAGGAGTTTTTGTTTAGAAGTGTTTGCATAGGTATTTTTATACCCCAAGCAGACTCAAAAGAATTTTTCCTCAGGTAGTCAGCAAATGGAGGTGTAATGGGGAAGAAAGAGGTAACTGGAAAAAAGAAGTTATGTACTCACCATAACTTTCCATGTTAGTAAGTCCATCTCACCCTTCATTTTTACATATGGGTTCGAAGCCAATCTTTGGCTCTGACTCGGACGCTTTACAAGCTGGAAGACTTCTGGTTGGCTCGTGGCAGGTATCCCATGGTGCACCAGTACAATCCCCAGATCTTGTTTGCTGCTCACTATAACAACAACCATAAAAACAACCAGTACTAAAGGGTCTCCAACCAAGGGCAACCAAATTATTAATTCCAGATCTTCCAGGATGGGGGGCAGGAGGGCGGGTTGGTAAAAATGAAGGGTGAGATGGACTACCAACATGGAATGTTATGGTGAGTGCATAACTACTTTATGTTAGGTAGTCCAATCTCACCTTCATTTTTACATATGGGACAGCGTCCCTAGCACCTTATTCTTGGGTGGCTCATTGGAAAATACTCTTGAGCACCGTGGAGCCAAAGGATGCTCTACCCCTGGATGCCAAATCCAATTTGTAATGTGTAATAAAAGTGTGAGGGGTAGCCCACGTAGTTGCTGCACAAATATTATCAAGTGGTACCCTGGCTTGAAAGGCTGCAGAGGTAGACAGCGACCTGGTAGAATGAGCCTTGATCCTGTAGGGTAAAGATTTGCCCTCAGAGCTATAGATAAAGGCTATACAACTGGAAATCCAATTGGACAGTGTCACTTTAGAAACTGGTAAGCCCAATCTAGAGTCAGAAAAGGAAATGAACAATTGATCTGATTTCCTGAAAGTCTTAGTCCGCTGTAGATAAAGATGTAGATCTTTATCTACGAACATCTAGCTGATGAAAACGGTATTCAGCTGCATTACAGTGGTTAGGGAAGAAAACTGGGAGTTCTATTGATTGGTTTAATGTAGCGTTAGAACAAACTTTGGGACAAAGGAGGGATTAGTACGTAATGACACCCTACCTTTGTGAAAAATCAAATGCGGTGGGGCTTAATAGACATGGCCTGTAGCTCTGATACCAGTCTAGCTGATGTGATAGCTACCAAAAACAAGGTCTTCCAAGATTAAAATTTTGGAGATGATGAGTGGGAAGGTTCAAAGGGTGGAGAAGTCAATTTGGACAACACAAAATTTAAATCCCAAGAAGCCACTGGTTCTTGCAGAGGTGGTCTCAATAGAGTGGCCCCTTTCAAAAAGGTCTTGCATAGCTTATGAGACATTAAATTGGTATCTGGAAAACCTAAATGAAAATGAGAAATCGCCGCCAATTGGACTCTAATAGTGGCAGCAGCAGATCCTTGTTGAAAAAGCTCAGAAAGAAAATCCAAAATCACAGGGATAGAAGCAGTGTATGGATCTACATTCATTCTCTGTGCCCAAATAGAAAATCATTTCCATTTACTGCCATACAGCCTCCTAGTTGAAGGTTTATGGGAGGACATAACAATATGTGACACTGAAGATGATACATCATGAAGCCTGACTACAGATGGAAATGGAGCAGCCACGCTGTCAATTTGAGGGTGTGGATTGCAGGGTGTAGCGAACCAGACATGTGAGTCAATAGGTCTGGAGCTGGGTCCACAATCCAAGGGGAGAGGCTCGAGGAAGGGGAACCAGACCTGATAAGGCCAGTAAGGAGCAATGAGGATCAACTTGCTTTCCAGCCGACTGGCTTTCTGAATCATTTTAGAAATGAGGGGGATTGGAGGAAAAGCATACAGAAGTCCCATGGGCCAATCGTGAGCCAGAGCGTCTCTGGGAGACTCCCCCGGAGGTGGAATGAGGGAAAAATAGCTGCTGCATTTGGTATTGACTGGGCTGGCAAAAAGGTCGCAGCAAGGCTGTCCCCATTTCCAGAAAATCTGATCCACTGTTTCCCATTTCAGAGACCACTCGTGAGGCATTAGGACTGCCCAGCTGAGCTTGTCGGCTATCACGTTGGTCGTCCCTGGAATGTGCGTTGCAACCAGAAAGCGCTGGGAAGAATTCACCCATTCCCAAACTCGCATGGCCTCTCGACAGAGTGGGTAAGATCTGGTACCGCCCTGTTTGTTGAGATACCAAACCACCGACATGTTGTCTGATTGTATCGCAATTGTCCCTAGAGGAAGAAGGTCTTGAAGTGCTTGCAACGCCAGAAGCACCACGCTCATCTCCAGAACATTGATATGCAGATGAACCTCGTGTTCTTGCCATGTGCCTTGGACAGTCCTGCCAAGATAATGCCCCCCCCACCCGATCTGGGAGGCATCCGTGGTCACAGTGGCAACGGGTTGGGCCGGAACAAAGGGGGCACCTGTGATCAGTTGACTGGGGTCTATCAATCAACAAAGGTGCTTCTTGCATGATTCCGTCAGCAGGATAGGATGACCCAGTGGGAGAAATTGGAAGGACCACTGAGAAAACAGAAGCCACTGGAGAATTCTCATGTGCAACCTGGCTAATGGTACCAATAGAATTGTGGAAGCCATAGTCCCGAGGAGCTGAAGAACCCAATTCACTTTGACTTTTTGCAACGGGAGAAAACGAACTTGGGAGATTAAGTTCTGTGCCCTTTTGGCAGGGAGACAAGCTGTCATGTTCGCTGTGTCTACCTCTGCGTCTATAAAAATCACAGATTGAGAGGGCAATAATGCAGATTTTTTCCAATTTATGGAGATCCCTAACTGAGCACAAAGTTGAATCGTGGCGTCCTGGGGGCGGTCAGGAGCCAGTTGTCCAAATACGGAAACACCTGGCATCCTTCACGTCTCAGGTGAGCTGTCATTACTGCCATGCATTTGGTGAACACCCTGGGGGCTGTGGTGAGATCAAAGGGCAGAGCACAAAACTAATAATGGCTGGCTCCCAGCCGGAAGCGTAGATGGCTCCTGGATGCCTTGACCATTTTTATATGGTAGTAGGCGTCTTGGAGATCTAGAAAGCACATCCAATAGTCTTTCCCTAACAATGGGAGTATCGACTGCAGAGTTACCATCCGAAACTTGTCCTTCACGGATTCTTTTAACCTGCTGAGGTCCAATATTGGCCTCCAATCTCAGATTCGTTTTGGAACTAAAAAGAACCTGGAGTAAGTTCCGGATCCTATGTGGTCTGCTGGGACGGTCTGGATGACTCTTTTTGCGAGCAACTTGTTGATCTCCACAGTTGCCTGATCCCTGTGATTGGGTGGTACATCTGGGATCCTTTTGGGAATGAATGGTGATAGGGAAAAGGGTATGATATAGCCTCTGGTAACAACTCTTTGTACCCACTTGTCTTGGGTGATATTTAGCCAGGCTTCTTGGTAGAAAGAAATGCGACCCCCGACCGGCCCAAGAGAAGCGCAGTCGGACTCCACATCAGGAGCACTGATAAGGCCGTTCTCGAAAGGAATCACAGCCTTGTTGGTATTGCGGACTGCCCCTGCCTCTAGGGCGACGTCTGTCATTTCCTCCTCCTCTGCCTCTGAAGAAGGATTCACCCTGTGTGTCAGGAAAGACCCTCTGGGACTTCCTGAACCACATTTTACTGGCCCTTTGACCCTTGGGGTATGGTCTGGAAGGGACAGTAAAACGCATTCCCATGGCATGGTCTGGAAGGGACAGTAAAACGCATTCCCATGGCAGATAGAGTCTTTCCTTCTTGCTCACACCGAGTGAGTGTATCCTTCACCTTGGAACCAAATAATGAGGAACCATCAAACGGGGCGTTGGTGAAAGTAGACGAACAGTTCTGCAAAATTACATAAGCGCATCCATGAGTGGCACCTCAAGGCAACTCCGGAACCCGCTGCTCTACTCGCTCCATCCGCAGCATAAGATACAAGTCGCATGGAGGAGTTAACCACAGAATTTAAAGGTGGACAACTGAGTTGAAATTTTGTCAGGAACTCCCTCAGTACATGCACCTTGTATGGAATCTCCTAACTCCTTGAGGAGATCCCTCTGCAACCTCATGAAGTGCATGAGATAGTTCAACAATCGAAGGGTAAAGGCCGCTGAACTAAAAATACACTTCCCAAATCTGTCCATCTGCCGAGACTCCTTGTTTGGCGGATTAACAGATGAAGAGGTCTCCGCTAACTCCTTCTTCATGGCCACCACCACCATGGCATCTACCGGAACACCCTTGGACAAGAACTCTTTAAACAGGAGGGGCACACAAGAACTTATTTGGTCTCCTGGGGACTGGCTCCATGGTGTCAGGAGTATCCCACACCTTTCGACTAACTAGATCCATTAGTTCGTCAAAAGGTGGCGACACTCAAGAGGCAGAAGGTTGAGACCCGAAAGCCTTCAGGTACACAGACTCCTCATCAGAAGGGTTAATAGTGAGCCAGTCGCACCTCTGCCTAAGGATCTCTAAAATGTCCACAAAGGAGACCATCAGAGGACGACTTGGGGGACCCTTTCGACTCCTCGAGGTCAGTGTCCGATGTCAAAGACTCATCTTGGGAGTCACTATGTTTCCTCTTACATAACCTCTTCCGGGGAGGCTCCTCGGAAGGATATTCCGGGGAATCCTCGGAAGAGTGGGGGCCACCAGAAGATGGCTCCTGAGGCTGCGGGTCTCTGCTGTCTCCAGAGAGAGTAGGGGCTGAAACTGAAGTGGGTGCTCTCGGGGGAAGAGTGCTGGTGCCAGTGGTAGGGGCTGGAGAATGAGACAGCTCATCATCTCAAATGCCAACCTCTCCGGCTCCGAAGACCTCCCCCACTCCAAAGAGACGCGGGTTGATGCCAGATCAAGAGCCGTCAGCTCCGAGATGGATGCAGGGTCTAAGCTCACCCTGGACGACGCACAGAGAGGAAGGCTGGGCTCCGAAGATAGAGTCCAACCCTCCCTGTTGGTGCCGACAGGAGGGCTTTGGCCCCTGGACACGACGGACAGTACCGAGTGTGTCGGAGCCAAACCTGGCTCCATGGCAGCAACAAGGTGAGTTGGAGCTGGCATTTCCTCCATTGGCACCAAGCACTCCGGCTTCGAAAGCACAGTATGGCTCGGATGAGGAATAGCAGGCAAGGGCAAAGCTGGGCCAAGTGGCTCCGGAGCCGACTGGGTCGGAGCCAACAATAATTTTGGCAAGGCAGACGACTTCAGGAGTCTTAGCACTACCCTCTCCACATCTTCTTCTGAAAGGGACCTGGAAGACATAGTTGGGGATCTTGACCTGGGGGGCACAGGAGACCTAATTGTTATGGAAACCGGTAGGGAGCTTACAGACTGGCTTCGAGTAGCAGAGTCAACTGCTGTATCAATTGTTTCAGAGATCGGTTCCGAAATCCCTGTAACAGACTCTGACAGCAGCATGATGCTCTCCTTCGGCTCCAAAGGCTGAGTCGTCGAGGAGGCAGATTTGGATTGTTTAGACTGTTTAGGAGTTGGCTCTGAGACACCAGCCGGTGCCGGAGAAGGCCTTTTCGATGATTTTGATTTCCCAGACTTACAGGAAGCTGAAGAACTGGATAGTACTTCCTCAAAGCATGATTTCAATAGACCCTTGAGTATGAGATTGTTCTTCCTCTCCTGTAACACTACAGGAGAGAAAGCATGGCAGAACACACACGACTCCTGTAAGTGGATGGCCCCTAGGCAGTAGACACAGCTACTGCGGCCATCCGTTAAGGACATCTTTTGGGAGCATTTTATACACGTTTTAAACCCAGAGGGTTTATGCTCCTTACTTTCCTTAGACATATTACACACACACACAGTATGTCCTCTAACTAAAACGGGCCTAGCCCTAAGAAGGAATTACACGAGGACTAGGTCCACTAACTTAAACAGGCCTAGCCCGTGTAGAGAAAGCTAGCTAAAGGAGTTACACGATGACTAGGTCCTCTAACTTAAACGGGCCTAGCCCTGTGTAGTGAAACTAGGTCTTCTAACTTAAACAGACCAGAAAGAAAAGCCCATGCACACAAGAGAAACTGTAAATGACACAATAACTTTCTATTCTTAAGTAAAACAGGTAATAAACTTGCAATCCTAATTTCACAAGCGGATCCCCGCCAAAAACAATGTCAAAATAGCAGAAACCAACTGTTAACGGTGACCAAAAAAGTTCAGAATAACAACAGGCAAGACAACAGGAGCCCCTGTTGACTAAGAGTGGAAAACCGCCAAAAACCTAATAATCAAAAAATGCGCAAAAGCACCTAAAACTAACTGGCACACAGGATACCAATAAACAACTAGAAACTTAAGTTGCACTCAAAAAAGGCAAGCTATACAATAATAAAGCACTGAACATGATACAATATGAAGAATTTGAAAAACTTAGCCACAGCCAAGAGAAGCACAACCGAACTCGTCGACCCGGCAAATGAGATCTGGGGATTGTACTGGTGCACCATGGGATACCTGCTTAGCTAAGAGCCAACCAGAAGTCTTCCAGCTTGTAAATCGACCAAGTCGGAGCAGAGGATCAAAAAATGAAGGTGAGATCGGACTACCTAACATTATATGTTTTGTAAGAGTAATGAGTTGGCAAACTAAAAATTTCCTAGAGAGTACTGTGCCAGAAATATTGGGTTAGCAAATGGGTGTAACTAAGGAAATGACTTTTTGAGCTATGATAAAGGATTTGAATTACCTAGACAAAGTAAGGCCTTTTAAGTTTAATTCTGGTGGTTACCAAAAAAAGCAATTACTAGAAAATGGAAATTATACACCAACCAAACCTGAAGTAGTGAATACTGTAACAGAAATAAAAGACCTGGAAGTAGGATATTTAGAAAAGAGCTGGAGCAAATTACACAGAAAAAAATGGAAACTCCGAGAACAATAAATGCAGAAAAATGTCTTGCAGGAGGAATGAGGTTTAAGAAAAAGCAGGAATTTAACAATTTATGTAATACTGGAACGATCATATTGTATAAAAGAAGGCATGGGATGTATAATGCTTGTAACTGTGAATATGTTAACATGTTTTGTTTTCTTTTATATAAATCTCTTTGCCTATTTCTTAAGTGATAAAGTTTAAAAAAAAAAAAAAAAACAATGTCATGTCTTGCCCTGTTGTGTGTTTGCATACAATGGCCCATCTTAGACAGTTATGAGACAAAGCCAGATGTCAGGAGAAGAATGCCATGGGGTAGACTGCCCTACAGAAAAATAAACAATCGCTTTAATAGCTGCATACTCATTTTCCCTGTCCAGAATCATTTTCATAGGCATATACTAGGCTAACGAGCACATGGACCTTTTTAAGCCTAGCCATGTATCTCCATTTATCTGACAGGTTTTGGGACCCTACCCCAACTGTTTTTGTATATTAGCAGGGTAGAATGGCATTAATACCTGTGCTTGAAATATTTCTATGCATGTATTTCTAAGTGTTGTGTTCTAAATCATGACTTTGGCACCAGTTGTCTGAGCCAGCCCTTCTTGCTGGAGGATATTGGTTTCTTGGGGGAATTCTATAACTACATTAATTTTGCAATCATCTGCAAACTTGGCCAGCCAAAGACCCCTGACACTGGCCTTGACTTCACAGAAGTATATGCCAAAAAGGAGAGGACCCAGCACAGATACCTGAGGGACTCTGTTAGTGACCAGCATCTCTGTGTAGGTGGATTCTCCTACCCTAACTTACTGGGTCCCATCCCAGAACCAGATGGTTTTCCAGTGGGTGACACAGGGGTTTATTATCTAGTTCCATGAGTTTGTCTACAATGCCCAAGTAGGGTATTGTATCAAATCCCCTGGCCAAATCAAGGTAGGTAATATGTACTATTTTACCCTAATCCATTGCTTTGGTGACCTTCTCGAAGTCATCCGCCACGTTGATAAGGCATGATTTATCCTTGACAAAACCACACTGGATAGGAACCACTGTTTGTAGGTTTCCTATGTCACTGTTAATTTCCATGATAATTCTTTCCATAGCTTTACATACGACAGCAGTCAAACGTATGGGTATGTAGTAACCGAGGTCTATAGATGGGCAGCCCTTGTGCAGAGGAATGAATGCTATGATCTCAAGTTGTGTGGCAGGAAGCCTGTCTAGATGCTATGGCTAAATAGTGACTCTAGTGCTCCTGACAGATCATGTTTCATGATAGTCATCCTGAAATATTATTGGGGATCATTGCTGTACTGTTCTTGTGCTTGAAGAATGCAGCGAAGAATTGCTCCCTAGTGATAGTTGGGGGTGAGCTTATGTTCAATGGTATTTCCTCAGGAGTAGTGGGTGGAGGTGGGGGAGTTAAAATTGGAGCTGAATTTGTTGGACAGTTGATTTGCTACATCTTATAGCTCAGTGTAGGTGGCTCCATTTGCAATTATTTCTGCATGTTGTTGTGTACCGCTTTTGAAGTTGCAGACATTGCTAAAGAAAGCCTTATTGTCCTTGACCTGGCAGATTATTTTTACTTCAGTTTTTGCTTTGGTAGTCAATCTGTCCTCTGAGTTGCTTGTTTAGATTGATAGTTTTTTATCCTGCTGGACATTGCACTTCCTAATTTTTGCCATTACTTTATTACTTTCTTCCCTTTGTTATTCAGTTTACTGATTGGGGGGGGGGGGGGGGGGGCTCCTCTAGGGTGGCTTGTTTTTTGAATTTATGCGATTGTCCCCAGTAGGCAAAGCTAATCTCAATGCATCTATTAGTGATTGCAAAGGGTTCATATGAACAATTCCACATAAGCTGCAGTGCTCTCAGAATTGGGGGGGGGGGGGGGGGTTGAAATTTTGTCAGGTTATCACATAAAAGTAGGAAGTTTGTTTTAGAACACTTCCTAAATATTCCAGGATTAGATGGTGCCCTGGGTTTTATTTTTATTTCAAATGAGACAGCTTTAAAGTCTGACCTTATCGGAGAGGACATTACACTTTGGGAGGGTAACATTTACCCATGTTAGGTGAGGACCAGGTCCAGTATGTTTGCTGTCTTAGTGGGCATATGGACTATCGGGACCATAGGTTAGTATTAGGATAGCTGCCCTTACAGGCCATTTTAAGCCTAGCCAAATTTTCCACCCCAAATGTAAGAATCAAACCCTGTAACTTGTGTATACGAGTTAGACACATTATTGCATTCTCCAACCTCAGGGTGCTTATGTTGCAAAGTCCAGGAGTTACAGGGCCTGCAATTTTGGTGCGGTGCGTTCCCACATTACAGTGGGGTAGTTAGTCACCATAAACATGGTAATGGGTTAAATGGCAAGTAGTCTCCAATAAGTTTAATTATGGGTTACTGGTCTCCTGGGTCACAGAGGAGGATCCATACTTTGCAAGGATATGGCATGGTACTTTGTCTATGGTAATTTGGATGAGGAGAAGCTCAAATGTGTCATCTTGTTTAAGCAGTTTTCAGGTTTCTTTCTGATGTAAACCAGGGCACCTCTGCCTTTAGTCCCCACCTGTGCAGAAGCTTGTCTAAACGTATAGCAGACATTACGGCCATGCACTGCCGAGGTGCTCTATCTGGATTTAGCTGTACAAACTACTGACTGGGGATGGGCACCCACCAACAGCACATCTGATAGCTGTAGCCAGGTCTGGCAAATGCAGAAGGTTTGCTGCCATTATTGTGAAACTCCCACATGTTCAGTCTGCCATTCAGCAACAGGAGTTATAGAAGGAATAATCTTGGGATAGCCAAGGAAAATGCCATCCCTAGAACGGGCTGGCTAGAATGTGTAGTTCTCCACTTCAGGGGAAATTGATCGACATCCCTCTCTCTTCTCTGACTGCCCAACCACAAGCAAACTCAGGTCTGAGGTTAAACTAGACCCCTTCAGGAGGGCAGGATAAAAGGGATGGCTGATCAGAGTGAACTTAGAGAGAAAAAAAGATTAAGGAAAATATCTATAAAAACATAAGCAACAGGCAGAAGCAACTTTCTAAAGATAAGGTTCAGAAAAAAAGCAGACTTATTAAAGGTCACATGGTAGTGTTAGAAAATACTTATTCAGGGAAAGAAGCATATGGTTCAGGAAAAAATGCAATACAAAAATTCAAACATATGAGAATGAAACAATGGAATTCTATCAGGATGAATAGAAATGTAAAAAAAACAAGAAATCACAGTATCTATGTTTCTACAGAAGGAAAAAGAAAATAGATTAGAGAAGCACAGAGTTGCTTATCTGCCATCAATTCGTGTGCCTACTATTAATTCTAGTTTGATACAGAGTTCTGTGGTGCGTTTAAATAGTAACAACTCTTCTACCAATGGATAAGCTAAAATCAATTTGGTTCCATACAGAGTACCTCCTTTTGTAGGCTTAGATAATCTTGCAAGCTCTGCAGCTAAGGACTCTCCTATAATATGCAATATTACTGATCCCCGCTTTCTCAAAAAACAAGCTAAACATGACAGCAAACTGCTCAGTCAGTGCTTCATCTGCAAGTGCTGGAGAAAGGGAAAATGCTTTTCATTTATTAATTGTAATAAAGCAGATTTATTTAATTTTTGTCTCCCTACAGCACAACTATCAAAATAACTGAACGTTAAACTATGCAGAATATTCATGTACAGCAGCATTTTTAATCCAGAGGTACCTTTCTTAATATTACAACAATGCCCTGAATAGGTTCATTTAACCACATCCCACCTCCTGAGCTGCTCTTCTGTAATTCTGTTAACATTCTGTTTGTATCAATGATGGATGGACTAAGTGAGGAGCTACAAGCAGGGTTACATAGCCTCCTGCAGTCCTCCTCTTGAATTCCAGTCCCATATACCTAGATAAAGACCAAGCCAAGGCATACGGACAGCATCTGCCAATGTGATATATACCATGCATTTTCTTCATACTCATCAGGTCATCAAGCTCTAATTTTTATCTCAACTCCTTTTCTGAGATGAAGTGAAATGTCTCTTGGGATATGCAGATTCCTTTCCTTACACTCTTTTCCCATGTTTGCATTCAACTCAGAGGTATTTATAATACAGCACTAATATTCTACTGGTAGGCTGGCCTTCCCAATGCACTAGGGATACATGGACACATTCTGCATCCTTCTAGCTAGAGGCCCACTGCATATCATTAAAACAAATTTTTCTAGCAATTAAAGTAAGCTCCTCTAACAACTCATCATGACCAACTTCAGTTTATGCCCCCTGACATGACTGCTTATATTCAATGTCTGTTTATTTCATTTTTGTCTGGGTAAAGTCTTACTGGGTCTTTTTCTAAGTAAACCCAGGAAGAAAAAGTCTCCGAATACAGAGGGAGTACAGAACTTAGCAAATGCAGCAATTAACGAGCAAAAGATTGAAACACCTGTCACTATGTTACTCAAACGACGTCTATCAAATTGCCATATATCACTATACCAGGAAAACATACAGCATGCCCAGACATGCACGCAACTTACACACACACAAATGAAAAAAACATGCATTAATATAAAAAATTACACAGTACATGATTTCACATTGCACAATGCTTACAACATTCATGAAGGAAATAAACTGATATAATACTGGCTTGTGTTTCTGTCTTAAGGTTAGTGAGAATACAGCTTAAATGTATCACTTTCTCGTTAGCGGAAAGTACTGGCTAAGAGTTGTGGCTGAGCTGTGGTCAGTGTGCATAGTGGCAGAATCCTGAGACACCATGGATAATGGCTTTTTGCTGGCTTCAATGACTCAACCTGGAGGGTGGGAGACTGCCCATGCTGTTCTCAGCTGGGTGGAGAAACCGAGTCAACTAAAGACATTTCCTTTGAGGTGGAAGTAACACTTTAAAGAATGGCCGAATTTGAGAGGCATGCTGTCCTTTGAGAAGATCTCGCTAGAAACAAGTGGAACTGGGTCTGTAAGTCAATTACTGTAGCACTTAAATGGTCACATGCCAGCAAGGAACAGGAGTTAGTGAGAAACGGACAGAAATAGTATTGAGATGTCTTAGTTAATGCAACTTCTTAATGTTATTTGGAAGGAAGGGAGAGTACATTGCCTGTATCACAGCATCTGTTGTATGTTCCCAGGATACTCTCGCTGAATATCTGTGTTTCCCAGTTAGTTACAATTGCTACAAAGATCATCTGACAAAACTCATCTCATCACCAAATAATAGTCAACAGCTGAATACATTTCTTGTCCTAAATGTCCTCAACCCATGGCCTTAAGTCACTTTTAAATAGCCAAAAATAGCATTCATTATGGACAATCTAAGACAAGTATAGAAGTCCAAAAACAATTCATCATTCAGGCTCAGGTCAAGTAGGTCTTTTCTCTAAATCGCATCCTCCAGGTATCTTCACCATGTTCCCTGTGAGCACTGAAGTCTTCCAGCAGAACTACATATCATGTTGATTGGTACCTTATCCAACACTGCTACCAAGGTCTCAAAGTTGTTTTGCACTCAGACATTTTCTTCCTGGGTTTACAAAGTATTTTGATACTCTGTATGACACACAGATGGGTGACTGTGATTATCCCCGTGCCCATCTGGGGCCTCTACTAAGAGGTAACTAAGTGTATGAACTATGACACAGTTGGATAGGAGGAAGCTTCTTTGTTCACCAGTGGGAGTGGGGAGCACTGAGCAGCCTATTTGTCCCTAAAGGAGTGGTTCCAGCCCAGCAACTTGTAGTTTATTGGCCGTTTTAGGCCATTTCCTAGCTCTTTCTAACCCCCTGCTATAAAGCATGCTTTTGCGCTTGTATACGACTCAGCACAGCTCCTCGTGGTGTCCTGCAGAGTTCTACAAGCAGCAGAGAGTGGAAGAGTGACTTTCCATTGATTTATAAGTATTTTTTCTGGC
Source organism: Protopterus annectens (assembly GCF_019279795.1). NCBI lineage: Eukaryota > Metazoa > Chordata > Ceratodontiformes > Protopteridae > Protopterus > Protopterus annectens. The sequence continues at coordinate 376,980,390 of NC_056725.1, forward strand.
TTTCTATTTTCGACTGCTGTATTTTGCCTAAAAAGCGAATTTTTATAACTAAACTAGCTCTGCAAGTTGATTCACTTTATTTCTGTTCGTTTCTAAACTGTTTTGCACTTTAAAAGTTTGTTTTTTGCTTAAATCAACTGGTAGGCTACACACTCAAGTGCGCTAGCCAATTTAAAGCATTTACTGTTTGTTACTGTATCTATTTTGTATCTGTTTGTGAAAAAAACAAAAAAACAAAACAAAAAAAATCCTTGTTTTCCCGCCATTACTGAACTAGAACAGTCCAGTCTTCAGATTTTGCTGATCTCTGGGCTGTGTCATAGTTCCTGTGTTGTCCATATCCTTATTTGGGTAGGAGGAAGCTTCTTTGTTCACCAGTGGGAGTGGGGAGCACTGAGCAGCCTATTTGTCCCTAAAGGAGTGGTTCCAGCCCAGCAAGTTGTAGTTTATTGGCCGTTTTGGGCCATTTCCTAGCTCTTTCTTACCCCCTGCTATAAAGTCCGCTTTAGTGCGAAGTTGCACATAGCGCAGTATCGGGCAGTGTCGGTTAATCAAGTTTAAACTATTTCTGGCTCCGCTAAGTCTGCTCTTCAGCTTTACCCTTAGAACTGCTCTACTTTCAATCTAAACAGTCTATTCTCTATCTGAAAAGCCCAGCACTTGCTCCTAAAGCATTTTTACACAGGTAAAGCACTCAAACAAAAAGAAAGCACTACATCCACCTACAATCCCCTTGAGTACCCATTTCCCTATAGGTCCTTTCTGACTCAGTTACACAGCAATCCCTTACACTATTCTAGCATGTCGAAGGGTCAATTACTGGTGTCCTCTCCAGTTCAGCTGGTGAATCTGGGAATCTTGAAGCAATGTTACAACTGCCTTCATGTACACAGACAACCCTCTCCTCCTCCCAACAAATACAAATATATGTGAGAGATGCAACTATATAGCCAAACAGGAGGCTGAGCTCCCTCGACTCAGTACTGGCAAAACCAGTCAGGAGGAGAAGGTAACCGCACACACCACAAACCCAGTCTCACATAGACCTATCACAACTACAAACCAAACACATAAACACACAAAAACATACTCGGAGGCTCTAATTAAAAATCTACCAAAACAACAGAGGCCTCCAAAGCAGACATCCAAGCAACCACTACCTCAAAACATAGCACATGCAACACATAGTTCACAAAGTCAGTGTGCCAAACAGTCACAGCCCTTAAGGCCAAACAACATGCCTGATACACTTATAATAGGTGACTCCACAGTCAGACACACTGACGTCCCGCTCACCAGACTGAACAAGGAAAAGGTTGCAGTAAGCTGCCTGTCGGGCGCTAGAATCCGCCACATAACACAAGCACTCAGGTTACTCCAAAGCAAGTACAAATATGACTCGGTCATTGTCCATGCCGGTGTGAATGACCTGAGACGTACCCCCCTGGACTACATGAAAAGAGACAGAGGAGCTCTCTGATTATGTAGCCCAGGCCGGTATGACCCTGACCCTGAGCAGCATCTTACTCTCACCAAGAATGATTTCACAGTACAAAGACAAAATGATCAGCTTTAACAATTGGCTCAATTACTGGTGTCATTCAAAGGGGATCCAATGTCTGTCTGCTTAGGATGACATGCTTGACAAGCCACGATGCTTCGCAAGGGACGGCTTGCACCTGTCACCCCTGGGCTTCCGGATATTGGCCAAGGCTCTTGCCACCCCCATACTGCCTTTTTTAGGCAAGGCTCAAAAGACAAACCCACCTCCCTAGAAAACACAAGTGGAAAAAAACTAAGGGTAATGCTGCTCAATGCCAGAAGTCTAAACCTCACGATGCACGCTCTCGAAGCCCTCCTCAGTATGGAGAACATCAATGTCTGTGCAGTGACTGAAACCTGGTTCAAGGCTCCTGAGAGCACCCCAGCACTACCAGGTTATACCTCATATCATGCTTTTCGGCCTCAAAACTTAGACCGAACCACAAAAGGAGGGGGAGTATCCGTATAGATACCCACACCTCCAGGTTAGTGGCAACGCACGAAGCATCGGAGACCATCCATGTGCAACTAACCGTAGGCAAAACTGCCCTACAGTTTGTAGCATGCTACAGACCACCCTCTCAAACTCAGGAACCCCACTCAGCCTTCCTGCAGACACTGGAGAGTATGAATGTCTCTCCAAATACCATCATATTGGGAGACTTCAACTACCCAAACATAGACTGGGAGCATTACTCAAGCCCCAACACCCTAGCCCAAAGGTTCCTAGAATTCATAAACTCAAATGCGATGGAACAACTAGTCACCACTCCCACAAGAGGAGATAATATACTAGACCTGATCATCACAAACATGGGGACACAATGCTCCACACGAAGTATACCCCTCATTGGTGAGATCAGACCATAAATTAATCTTACTGGAAATCCACATCCTGCCCCCACCCCAGCACAAAGACCACAGTGAAGAATTTCTCAAAAGCTGACTTCACACTTCTTAAGACTGAAGTGGTATCCTTCAAGGCCCCTGGGCCAGTGGAAACCACAGCCCACACCGCTGAATCCTTTATAAACGCTTTCTATGGACACCTTCAAGAATGCATGGATCATGCAATCCCAAATAAAACCAAGACCCATTCCCCCAAAGGCAGGCGTCCTGTCTGGTGGACCCCAGCCATTAACAAGCTTTACAACAGGAGGAGGAAGCTACATGACAGAGCAAAATCCCCAAAAGGGAAGGCATCTCTGATCAGTACTAGCAAAAAACTACGATCACTCATAAAATCATCCAAGGCCAACTTTCAGAGAAAAATCGCAAAAGACACTAAAGACAATCACAAGGCCTTCTTTAGTTACGTTAGAAACCTGGGTGGAAACTCCCAGATATGCTCAGATTTAGTCCAAAATGACAAAAAATACACTGAACCCACAGACATTGCCAACATACTGGCAGACAGGTTCAGTGAAATTCCCCCCCCCTCCCCTCCAAAAGGAGAAATATCTATCCCAGCAGAGTGTAGCCTCCCTGACATCTCAGATGCCCAGGTGAGAGCCGCCCTCTCTAAAGCTAAAAACACAGCCATCAATGGGACCAGACGGTGTCCTGGGTTGCGTGCTACATGAACTCCAAGAGGAACTAAACCCGCACATAAGGCTGCTGCTGTTTAATCTTAGCCTTACTACAGGATACGTACCCAAAGAATGGCGTACAGCAACAGTGGTCCCACTCCACAAAGGAGGTGCTTCTACGGACCCTGGAAATTACCGCCCCATAAGCTTGACAAGCCTGGTCTGCAAAGCTATGGAGAGGATCATTATGGAACTCACAAACAAAGACATTGGGGACCTACAGACACTGGATCCTACCCAATTTGGCTTTGTCAAGGGCAGATCCTGCCTTTTGAACCTGGTCGACCTTTTTGAAACAGTCACTAAGGCCATTGATGAGGGTAAGGCAGTTCACACAGCCTACCTTGATCTTGCAAAAGCCTTCGACACAATACCCCACTCGGGCATCATAGACAAGCTCACCAGCTTAAATGTAAACCCATATGTCATAAGATGGTTTGCAAACTGGCTCAAGGACAGAACCCACAAGGTCAGAATTGCTGGAGCCATGTCAGACTCTACGCCGGTCACAAGCGGTGTCCCACAGGGCTCGGTCCTGGGACCCCTCTTGTTCGGCATTTATTTTTCCGAGGTGCAAGCAAACATAGGAGGATTGTGGCTGACAAAGTTAGCAGATGACTGCAAACTGGGTGCCATAACTGATACTCCAGTGGACACAAGCATCCTTCAGAAAGGCCTCATAGAAATGGATAACTGGTCCCAGAGCCATGGCCATAAAATGAACGCCAAACAATGTATAGTCATACCCTTTGGTAAAAACAAAGTACCCACAAATTACCACATAGGTGGTAATCCATTAAGTACGGAAGAAGTAATCAGGGACCTAGGGACCCAAGTTGACAGTAACCTCTCATTTGACACTCACATTGCCAAGGTGGTTAGGAAGACCTTCTATATTACCCACCTTATCATGGAAGGATTCACATCTAGATCAAGAGAGGTCATTGTGCCCCTATACTCTTCCCTTATCAGGCCCATAATGGAGTACAATGCCCCATTTGGGATGTACCTTACCAGACACCTGCAGCAGTTAGAAAGACCCCAAAAGTACCTCACCAAGAGGATCAAGGGTCTCAAACATATGTCATATGCTGCCCGGCTGAAGAAACTTCAGCTCTGTTCAGTCGCATACCGCCTACTCAGAGGCAATCTATGCTGACGTACAAGGCCATGTCCAATCCAGAATTAATGGACATGCTCCACCTCAGAAAATCCAAATCCACCAGAGCCACGAGAGTGAGAGATTTGAACCTCAACACAGAAATAAATAGGACATGCTGGAGGGACAGATTCATAACCCAGAGGCTCCCTACACTCTGGAACAAAATCCCAGTCCATGTTAGGCAGAGCCCCTCACTGACGCTCTTCAAGAGAAATCTTGACGAGTGGATGGGAGATCGTAGGTTTACCCCGGGGGTTATCTCTGTGTCACAACTAGACAGAGGCACAGTAAACTAAACCCTAAATGGGCATAGTATTCTCATTCCAAGGGGTGGCAAAAGCCACACACACTCTGGCTAGGCTTATAAATGCCCTAGGGCAGATAGCCTAGTATGAACCTATGAAGACGACCAACATCAAATCAGAAGTCTGCCTCCAGAACCAGTGCAGTGTGGAGAGGTAAGATTAGCTACACCTATTACTTCATAACCTCCCACACAAGCTACAGCTCCTTCCCAAGCAGTAATTTTAGACTGCATGACCAAGAGATAATTTTCACTGCCAAGGCGTACTCCGTGTTAGTCTGTCACAGTCATGCCTGCCACTTACCTGGTATCAGATTTGACTCGCACTTCAGTCTGCGGCTAGTGAGCCACACAACTTCATGCAGCCTTTTTTGGAGGGGGGGGTGAAACTGCTTAGCGTGCATGCATTACCTGGCCATTAGGCATTCACTGTCAAACAACATCCCCCAAGAATTACTCCAGGTATAGATTCCAATATCCAAGTTCCAGGCAAGGCTTTCTTACTCTTTGAATTAACCAGCAGAGTCTTTTTCTTCTATTTCTTCGACAGGACCTTGCATGATGTCTCTTCTACCCATGTTTCATTGACTCAATTCTTTCTTCCAGGGGCACATGGGCATCCTCAAAATGGGTAAGAATCCTCTGGCCAATTTTTTCCCATATGTAGGCTTGATAAGCCCCATCTTTGACTTGAAGGGAAAAGATGGGCTTTAGGGAATGGTCCAGTGTACAGGTCCTATGAAGGTCCCCATCCTAACCCCACCCACAGGCAGCTAGTTGACTCGCAATAGCTGCCTTGGTGGGGAATGATGTGCATGCTTCCAGCTACATCATCCTTGACTCAGCTATGCATACATGAGGCATTGCCTGCTAAGTGATAGGTGCTGTTAATATTGTGGGGCAGGTTTCTTCCTCCCAGCAGGATGAACAAGCTAGAATCGGCCACTCAAGCCCATCCTCCTCACCTGAACACTTGAATGCCTATGCAGCTAATCCAACATGAGTCATCTGGGTCATGCTCAGGACCTTGTTCTTCTACTCCATATGACCAGGTGGGAGCCAAATTTTCTAGGCTACCTTTTGTCTGGATCCTCCTTTTAGATCAATTTACCAAGAATGATACAATCAGGAGTGCAAGACCACTGTAGTAGAGGTTGAAGGATTACATGAGATATACACAGACCCACAACACCATAGCTAGATGCTTCATATCCAGAATAAAGCAGACAAACAATTGTTCTTTCTGAACATATGCACCCTTCTGCTAGGTATAACATGAGGAGAAAATAGAAAATAAGCGGTTCATAGGTGTGTACTAGGCTACTGGCCCTGGAGCCTTTACAACCCTAGCCCATAGGATTACCCTGGCATTGTGCCATCCGACCTTAGTTCCGAGTGCCTCTATCGAGTACAGCCACTGGAGTAATCACTGGGGTGAATTTCCTATTTCCCATCCACTCAAGATTTCTCTTGAAGAGGGCCAGTGAGGTGCACTGTCTGACATGTATGGGAAGTCTATTCCATAGCATGGGCTGTCTCTGGGTTATGATCCTGTCCCTCCAGCATGTTCTGCTGATTGTGGTAATGAGGTTGAGGTCTCTGGAGCGTGTGGTGTGGAGGGATTGGGATTTCTTGAGATGTAACATTTCTAACAGAGCTGGGTCAGACATGGCTTTGTAAGGAAAGCAGAGATCGCCTCTAAGTAGGCGATATAAGACACAGAATAGTTGGAGTTTGAGTGTGTCCATATAGGACAAGTGTTTAAGGCCTCTTTGTGAAGTACTTTTGCGGCTTCTCCAGTTGTTGCAGGTGTCTAGTGAGGTACATGACAAATGGGGCACTGTACTCTATGACTGGCCTAACGAGGGAAGAGTAGAGTGAGACAATGACCTCTTTCTTCCTGGATGCAAAACCCTTGGTAATGAGTTGTGCTACACAGAAGGACTTTCCGACCACAGTGGCAATGCGGTGGTCAAGAGAGAGGTTGCTGTCAACCTGTGTTCCCAGATCTCTTATAATGCCTTCAGTGTTCAGTGAACTATCATCGATTTGGTAATTCATGGGAACTGGGTTTTTCCCAAAGGGGATGACGACACAATTTTTGGCATTGAGCTTAAGGCCATGGTTCTGACACCAGTCTGCCTCAGTGAGGCCTTTCTGTAGGATGTCGACATCACTTGGGGAGTTAATAATGGCTCCCAACTTGCAATTGTCTGCAAAATTTGTCAGCCAGAGTCCCTTCATGTTGGCTTGGACTTCTGAGAAGTAGATACCAAACAAGAGAGGACCCAGGACTGATCCCTGTGGGAATCCACTCATGACTGGTCGGCAGTCTGACTTGGAGTCCGCTACTTTTACACTGTGGGTTCTGTGAGCCAGTTTGCAACCCACCTAGTGATATAGGGCTTGATGCCTAGCTTAGTGAGTTTTTCTATGATTCCTGAGTGGGGAATGGTATCAAAGGCCTTGGCCAGATCAAGGTAGGCTGTATGAACCACCTTGCCTTCATCCACAGCTCTGGTGACTGACTCAAAGAAGTCGACCAAGTTGAGTAGGCATGATGTACTCTTCACAAAACCAAACTGTGTGGGTTCCAAAGTTTGAAGATTTCCTATATCCTTGTTTATTGGGTTCATGATGATACGTTCCATAGCTTTGCATACCAGACTTGTCAGGTTAATGGGGCGATAGTTCCCAGGGTCTTTACTTGTTCCAACTTTGTGAAGAGGAATGACTATAGCAGTGTGCCATTCGGTAGGGACAAAGCCTGAGGTGAGGCTGTGACTGAAGAGGGCACACAGGTGAGGTGCCAGTTCACTCTGTAGTTCATGTAGAACACATCCAGGGGTATTTTCAGGTCCCATAGAAGCTGTATTCTTGGCCTTGGACAGTGCTGTTTTAACCTGTGCAGTAGTAATACTGTGTGCCTGGCAATCTACTGGTATTGTGATTGATCCTTTGGGGGGGGGGGGGGGGGGTAAAATTGGCACTGAATCTGTCGGCCAGTATATTGACAATATCTGTTGGCTCGGTATAGGAGACACCATTGTGCAGTAGCTCAGAGCAAATCTGGGTATTGGCATGGAGATTCTTTACATAACTATAGAAGGCCTTGTGGTTGTCTTTACTATCTGGTGCAATTCTGTTTTCATAGCTAGCTTTAGAGGATTTGATGAGGGATCTCAACTTTTTTTTGAGGCTGATAAGGGAGTTTTTCCAGTCTTGGGACTTCACCTTATTTATAGGTTCATAGGTAGGTACTAGGCTATTGGCCCTAGGGCCTATATAAGCCTAGCCAAACAGTACCCTGGCTTTTGCCACCCCAAAAAAATTATTTCCTGTGCCCCTGTCAGGCAGTGCCATAGAAGTGATCCCCGGGATGAATCTCCTATCTCCCAGCCAATCAAGATTTTTATTGAAGAGTGCAAATGAGGAGCTTTGTTTGATATAGATAGGTAGTTTGTTCCAGCGTATGAGAAGTCTCTGGGACAGGAATCTATCCCTCCAGCATGTTCTGTTTATTGTGATGACAAGGTTGGTCCCTAGAGCGTGTAGCTTGGAGGGATCAGGATTTCTTTAAATGGAGCATGTCCAACAGTTCTGGGTTTGACATAGCTTTGTATGTTAGGCATCAGTTTCCTCCTTCTGTTGTAGAGCTTGTTTATGGCAGGGGACCACCAGATTGGCTTCCTTTGTTTTCGGAGGAGAGTGTCTTGGTTCTATTGGGTATGGCGAGATCCATGCATTTGTGTACGTGTTCGTACAGTGCATTGGGGTATGATTCTGCAGTCATGCAACTATTCTCCATTTGCATGGGTGCCATGAAGTTAGCCACCTCTGTTTTAGGAGCCCAAAGTTAGGTTTGGAGAAGTTTTTCATGGTGGTTACCTTTGTGGGGGGTGGGGTGGGAGGGATGTGGTTTTCTAAGGCGATTAGTTTGTGGTCGGATCTAACCAGGGAGGAGTTGACTATTGGTGTACAGGAATGGTCGCCCATGTTAGTAATGACCAGGTCAAGGATGTTGCTACCTCTAGGTAGGGGTAAGAACGAGCTGGTCCAGGGCATTGGAATTAATGAATTCCAGGAAATATTGGGCAAGTGTATTGGTACAAGAGTAGTTTTTCCAGTTAATGGAGGGGTAGTTAAAGTCACCCAGTATAAGTGTGTGAGGTTGGACCCTAATATTCCACAGGGTACTTAGGAATGTGGAGTGTGAGTCTTGGGACATGGTTGGGGACCTATAACAGGCTACGACCTGAAACGCTGTCTTACCCAATGTTAGCTGCACCTGAAGTATCTCTGATGCGTTGTGTTGGGCTACCAGTCTGGCGGTGTGTGCTTCCTTTATGAATATGGAAACACCACCGCCTTTGGAGCTTCAGTCCAAGTTCTGGGGTAGAAAGGTGTGGAATGAGTTATAGCTTGGTAGTGCAGAGGTGCTTTCTGCTGCCTTGAACCAGGTCTCTGTTATAGCACAAATGTCGATGTTCTCCATTTTAAGGAGTGCTTCGAGCGAGTGCATTTTGAGAATTAGACTTCTAGCGCTGAGCAGCATGACTCTCAGATTGCATTTGTTTCTAGCTGTTACAGTGGTAATCTGGTCTTTTGAACACCGCCTAAAAAAAGCACTATAGGGGTGGCAAGAGTCTTGGTTAGTATGCAGAAGCCCAGGGGTGACAGATGCAGGATTAAGGTTTCTACTCTTGAAAAAAAAACAAAGGTGAAAGGACAAGTTTAAAGGACAATTACAGAGAGCAATTCAAGGAAGAAAGATGGGTCATTTCTAAGGGACACCTGATACTTGTGAAAGACCAAATAGTATTCACTACAAAAGGGAGGCCCGCAACTCAAATTTTATAGGAGGAGGTAATGATTACCAAGAACTGTGTCTTTCAGAAGTTTCATATATGACAAAGAGAAAGGTTCTTCAAAGGAAGATAAACATGTAGAAACCCAGGCAGAATTAACTCAGGCTTGGCAACATCTCTGGTCTTCCTAGGGTTGCTAGAGGCTAAAATGGCAGAAACATGCACCTTGATTATGGAATAACTAGAATTATAGTGAAGCAGGTACCTGCTGCAGGTGAGGAGTACGTATAAGCGTGTTGACTGTGGAGGCATACATCTTTCAGCCCAGAGAATCTCTTACACATAACAGAGGGAGTCTCATGAGTGAGATTTTGTTAGATTTAATTACTTCTGAGAATGCTGCAGCCAAGTGAAATCAAGAGACCTAATTGATCAGCCATGCGTCTAGGCTGGTTTATTAAAATTTAAGCAAAAAAGCTTTCACACAAAACTGTGCATCTTCAGGCAATACAAGTAAGACTTCTGCTGTGGCACTTGTGTTAAGCACCGTGTTCTCTAGATAACATAAAAGAGGGTTAAGGAGGTTCTAATCTCACAACAATCAATGTGTGTGTAAATATGACCTTATTTACTCCTGGTCTCAAAAAATAGTAATATAGAGAAACTTTTCCTCAGTAAAAGAATACAGGGTGTTAAGTTACATGTCCCTATGCAGACCACTTCAAGGTCCTATCCCTGTAGTCTGTCTCAAACAGGCTGTTGAGGGGAGATCTATGCCTGGCAAACAAGGCATTGTCGGAACCCACCCTGATGGACCTCCTGCATATCCTCAAAACAAACAGCACCAGAATTACCCATTCTAAAGTCTTTAACCTTGCCTGTGATATAAATAGGACCTCCTGGAGAGACAGGTATGTATCCCAGAGACTACCACGTCGTCTATGGAACAGGCTCCCCATCCATGTGAAACATGAAACAGAGTTCCTTCCCTCGTGTAACTTGGACAATTGGATGGGGAACAGGAAAGTCATCCCTGGTTTGGCACTTATGTCTCTAACAGACACAGGCAACCTGTGAATGGTTCATTTCCCAGGCCCCTGCTTCCACTTAACAAGGGTATCAAATGTGGGCTGCATGGCTAGGCTTAAAAAGGCTCTTGTGGTCATTAGCCTAGTAAACACCTATGAACCTATGAAAAACTTTGGACTTAGTCAAATCAGAAGCAAGGAAAATGTTGTTGTTGTGTCTTTCATCTTTTCCCGGTTAGGGGTCGCCATAGCAGAACTCCGGTCCATTAATGATCGGCAGTAGATTTTTACGTGCAGAGTTGCCAGCCCTGACACACAACCTTCAACGAAGGTACGTCCACATTCACGCATGTCTCCACACACAAGACGCTCTAGCTGAGAATCGAACAGGGCAATGTCTTACTGTGAGGCGACAACGCTACCGCAGCACCACCACCGCAGTATCAGAAGCAAGGAAAATAGGGAACTTTAATCCCTTAATGTAATCTAGATGCCATAATAACTTGGGGATGAGGAACACTTCCAAAAAATGCACAGAGAAATGTGAGGCCACAGACTTGCGCTTCTGCTCAGATTCAAACAACATTTCATACAAGTGAGCAATGGAAGGCATTACTAGACAGACTGACCTGCAGCCACAGTACATACACAAAGCGGCAACTGAGGTGAAGTGAGATGGGATGGCATTCAGGATATTCAAAGGTGAAACTGAAGTGTGTGTGTGTGGTGGTGGTGGTGGGGGGGGTGGTAACTGCAACAACCTAAGACAGCAGGTACTATATGGTCAGAACAGAAACTTTACTGATTTTAGTCATGCTGTCAAGTTCTTATATCACATAGAAGCATGAAATCAAGTGAAATTAATTGAGGTTTTCTGCAACAAATGTGCGATAAGGTTTATGTATAAAGACTTTCCAAAAACCTGATTTACAAATATTTACAAAAAGCAAGAGGAAAGAAAACATTTAAACCTCTTTTTCCAGACGGCGCTTCTTGGCTGTTGGCTCCTCTTCACAATCCTCAGATTTGCCAATGTTCTGGAACTCTTCCAGTTCTAATGCTTTTTCTTTGGCTGTCTCAATAACATGCTTGGGAAAATTAGCCATCTCTGCCACATGGATTCCAAAACTCTGGTCACAAACACCTGAAAACACAACACTCAATATCAAGTAATTTTTATGAAAATGAAAATAAAAAATGATCCTACTTAAGCATCTTAAATCTCTAAAAATAAAGTATAAGTTGTGTGAGTGTACTCACTATAACAACAGATGCTGAAGTAGGACCACCTACAGCAAAAAGCAGAACAATGAATTGTGTTTATAGACTGACAGTAATAAAGAAATTAAATAAAAATAAATATAAAGTAATAAAGAAATATTTTTTTAGTACTGTACATATGGCTTCTATGAATACTGAGCAGAGTAACTTAGGAACGGGTCACAAAGCACCAATTCTAAGAAGAGATGTGGAGGCATTCAAGATGGTATTTAGAAGGAAGTCTGGTCAAAGTAATTGTATAAATGCCAAAACTGCCACAGCTACAGAAGCAGGCTGCAACATAATGACTGAAACCATACTCAAAGTACTTGTGTTGAACTGCAAGCTGAGTGTGCTTATGTGGTTTTATTTTCTTCAGGGCATAAAATAAAGTTACTGGACCAGATCTATTGCAACCACATTTACAAAAATAAGGTCTATAAAAGGCTGTTTCACAAGCAGTAACCCCCTCAACTGTAATTAAAACAAGCCAATACACTTAACAGAGATATATGAATGTATATGTATAGCTTGAATTATTTTAATCATTACCAAACAGAAATAGAGCTAAATGAGCAGTACGGGGAGAGACTACGCAAGACAAATGTTCAGAGTCACTCTAAGACAGCAACATTCAAATATTCACAGGCAAAACCAGTGCAGTTTGCATAGGTAATCAAAACACCTCAGCAGAGAACCAGTGTATAACAGTGTGCTGCTAAGCCTAAGCAAACTTTACAAAATTAGGCTGAAATGCCTCTAAAATGAATGTAAATGCAGAAGTCGGCTATGCAATGCACTTGAGCCAAAACTGATATTCCAGCAAACTGTTCTGATATGACTGTGGGTCTGGGTTGCTAGAACACAATACTACATTAAACTGGCACAATAATCTGTGTCAGCAAGTGAGCCACTGCAGATAGTACCCACAACCTTCACAGAAAACACATAGGAAGATTCTGTTTAACATTATAACTTCTGTGAAGCAAGAAAAAGAATAAAAATCTGCACAGACTCGCACAGCATTATCAAATAAATAAAGATGAAGCATTACCTACTACAGACAGTGTAAGAAGTGATTGCTATGATGCCCAATGCAAAATTCTTTTCAGTGCTAGATACTAATCAATGATTTTAATAAAAAAGCTAGATAAGGCTCTTTCAGGAGTACAGTGGATATAAAAAGTGTACACACCCCTGTTAAAATGCCAGGGTTTTGAGATATAAAAAAATGAGATCACAATAAATCATTTCATAACTTTTCCCACCTTTAATGTCACCATACAATTCAATTGAAAAACATACAAATCTGTTAGGGGAAAAAAACAAAAAAAAAAACGTACAATAAGCTGGTTGCATAAGTCCGCACACCCTTAAACTAAGACTTTGTTGAAGAACCTTTTGATTTAATTACAGCATTCAGTCTTCCTGGGTAGGAGTCTATCAACATAGCACATCTTGACTTGGCAATATTTGCCCACTCTTCCTTGCAAAATCACTCCAAATCTGTCACATTGCTAGGGCATCTCTTGTACACAGCCCTCATAAGGTCACTCCCACAGATTTTCTATTGGATTTAGGTCTGGGCTCTGGCTGGGCCATTCCAAATTTTCTTCTGCTGTAGCCATTCTTTTGTTGACTTGGATGTATGCTTGGGGTTATTGCGTGTTGAAAGGTGAAATTCCTCTTCATCTTCAGCTTTCTAGTAGATGCCTGAAGGTTTTGGGCCAAAAGTGACTGATATTTGGAACTGTTCATAATTCCCTCCACCTTGACTTAATCCCCAGTTCCAGGTGACGAAAAGCAACCCCAAAGCATGATACTCCCACCACCATGATTCACCGTGGGGATGATGTTCTTTTGGTGATGTGAAGTGTTGTTTTTGCGTCAAACGTACCTTTTGGAATTGTGGCCAAAATGTTCAACCTTGGTCTCATCAGACCATAACACATTTTCCACATGCTTTTGGGAGACTATGTATTATTTTACAAATTTTAGCCAGGCCTGGATGTTTTTCTCTAAGAAAAGGCTTCTGTCTTGCAACCCTACTCCACAGTCCAGACATATGGAGAATACGGGAGATTGTTGTCACATGTAGTGCACAACCAGTACTTGCCAGAAATTCCTGCAGCTCCTTCAGTGTTGCTGTAGATCTCTTGGCAGCCTCCCTGCCTAGTTTTTGTCTCGTCTTTTCATCAATTTTGGAGGGACATCCAGTTCTTTGCAACATCACTGTTGTCCCATATTTTCTCCACTTTTTGATGACTATCTTCACTGTGTTCCATGGTATATCCAATGGGTACCTGTCAAGTCTTCGAACGCTCAAAATTCCGAATGTTACATGGTCGAGACCAAACGTTCGAAATTTTGAGTGCTCGAAGATAGACTTTCAACGGCACTGTATGGTGCAGATAGGGAGAATTTCCCTTTTCTGCACTGAAGTGCAGTCTTGGAGTTGGTATATTTAAGTAGGGGGGTGCAAGGGGGCTTGCCCCCCTGCCTACACTGTTAGTGTTTTTTTTCTGCTTTTTTTTTTTTTTTTTTAATGTTCGAACATCCAAATGTCGAACATTTGGTCTTGACCATGTAATGTTTGACATTTTGGATGTTCGAACATTTAACATAGACCCTATCCAATGCTGTGGAAATTTTTTGTACCCTTCTCCTGACTGATACCTTTCAACAATGAGATCCCCTTTGATGCTTTGTAAGCTTTCTGCAAACCATGGCTTTTGCTGTAGCAGGCAACTGAGTAAATGTCAGGAAAATCCTACTAGGACAGCTGAACTTTATTTGGGGTTAATCAGTCTCTTTAATTGATGGTAGGTGTGTACCCAAGAAGACTGTATACTGTAATTAAATTAAAAGGGGCTTCAAAAAAGTATTAGTTTAAGGGTGTGCACACTTATGCAACCAGCTTATTGTACGTTTTTTACTTTTTATATTTTTCCTCTAACATATTTGTATGTTTTTCAATTGAATTGTACAGGTTCTAGGTCACATTAAAGGTGGGAAAAGTTATGAAATGATTTATTGTGATCTCATTTTTTATATCACAAAAACGTGGCATTTTAACAGGGGTGTGTACACTTTTTATGTCCACTGTACGTACCCTTAAACCACTGGGATGCTACAAGCTTTCTGAGACTCCAGCGTATTATTTCATCAGCTCCGTAAATCTTTCAAAGAGCAGTAGTTAATATGAGCAGAGCTCTCAACCCTTACCTCCACAATCAGTGACAAATCCAGAAATAATCAGGGACTCTTAAAATATTAGTACTCTTAATCTGAGGCAATGTCTGTATAACAGAATGTGATTTAACATGTATTTTCTCAAGTAAAAGTTGTCCAACTTCTATTAACTGCAATCCATTGCTTTTCTCCCCAAAATTGCAAGTTTTAGGGAGGATTAGGAGGGCTAGAGTTAAATTTCAAACCAAAAGCAGGGATGTCCCTGAAAAATAGGGACAGTTGAGAGGTACGAGAGTGAAAACTTGGAAGGAGTCAAGAACGTAATCAATGACAGGTTTTTTTGGTCTGGAATTCAAGCCACAGCATGATACTAGACTGATTATGTTAATAGATATGCTAAGGTCAAAAGGTTTTAAAGCGAACAATGCAAAAAACAAAGTTGACCCATCATCTTTGAAATACGCTTGTTATCACACAGGTGGCTACAACTATATTCAGATAAGACACATGCTATGTACATTATGTAAACTTTGACAAATACTCAGTAATGCAGTTCTTGGAAAAGGTACAATAACTATCCAAGTTCATACTTCACTTGTCAGATGTAACTATGCCTCTGAGAGATACTTGAGCAGGATATGACTTAAAGCTGGACTGAGGAACAAGCTAAAAGTTCTGAGTTAGAGAGTTGGGAAACTACCGCACCTCTACTCAAATACCTTGATGCAGCATTATTTATGACTAACAAGCTAGGAGCAGTGCTGCTGGAAGAATGTACAGACCAGATATACACAGGCTGAGAAAGAAATGCTAGTTATAATGTTCAGATGTCAAAGATTCATGATTTTCTCTATGGCAGGCAAAGTTGAGACAGACCATAAGCTTTTGTTGCAAGGCTGTAAAATAATTTTGCTGACAAATCAGATACATGATGTAGAAGTACAGTAAAAGCCAGACAGACTGATGAACACTGCTGTCATGCTATGAAAGGCTTACTTGGATGAACGCAAGAAAGATTTACTGGACGAAGCTCTTGATACTTCCGGTGCAGCTAACACTGGGTAAGACAGCGATTCAGGTTGTAGCCTGCTATAGGTCCCCAACCATGTCCCAAGACTCACACACCACGTTCCTAAGCACCGTGGTGAATATTACTGCCCAACCTAGCACTCTCATTTACTGGGCAACTTCAACTACCCCTCCATTAACTGGGAAAACTACTCGTGTACCAATACACTTGCCCAACGCTTTCTGGAATTCATTAATTCTAATGCGCTGGACCAGCTCATTCTTAGCCCCACTAGAAGTATCAACATCCTTGACCTGGTCATTACTAACATGGGTGACCATTGCTCTACACCAATAGTCAACTCCTCCCTGGTTAGATCCGACCACAAACTAATCACCTTGGAAATCCACCCCCCCCCCCCACAAAGTTAACCACCATGAAAAACATCAACGCTAACTTTGGGCTCCTAAAAACAGAGGTGGCTAACTTCATGGCACCCATGCAAATGGAGAATAGTTGCAGGACTGCCGAATCATACACCAATGCATGCACTATACGAACATGTACACAAATGCATTGATCTCGCCATACCCAATAGAACCAAGACATTCTCCTCAAAAAAAAAAGGAAGCCAACCTGGTGACCCTCCTTCCACAAATAAACTCTACAACAGAAGCAGGAAACTGGTGCAGAATAAGGTGAAGTCCCAAGATTGGAAAAACTCCCTTATCAGCCTCAACAAAAGGTTGGCATCCCTCATCAAATCCTCTAAAGCTAGCTATGAAAACAGAACTGCAGCAGATAGTAAAGACAACCACAAGGTTTTCTACAGTTATGTAAAGAATCTCCATGCCAATACCCAAATTTGCTCTGAGCTACTGCACAATGGTGCCTCCTATACAGAGCCAACAGATATTGCCAATATACTGGCTGACAGATTCAGTGCCAACTTTACCCCCCCCCCCCCCAAAGGACCAATCCCAATAGATTGTCAGGCACCCAGTATTACTGCTGCACAGATTAAAACACTGTCCAAGGCCAAGAATACAGCTTCCATGGGACCCAACAATATTCCCGGCTGTGTTCTACATGAACTACAAAGTGAACTGGCACCTCACCTGTGTGCCCTGTTTAATCACAGCCTCACCTCAGGCTTTGTCCCTACTGAATGGTGCACTGCTACGGTCATCTCTCTTCACAAAGGAGGAGCGACTACAGACCCTGGGAACTATCGCCCCATTAGCCTGATGAGTCTGATATGCAAAGCTATGGAACGCATCATCATGGACCTAATAAACAAGGATATAGGGAATATCCAATGTCTGGATCCTACATAGCTTGGTTTTGTGAAGGGTAGATCATGCCTGCTCAACTTGGTCAACTTTTCTGAGTCAGTCACCAGAGCTGTGGATGAAGGCAGGGTGGTTCGTACACCCTACCCTGATCTGGCCAAGGCCTCTGATACCATTCCCCATTCAGGAATCATAGAAAAACACACTAAGCTAGGCATCAACCACTATATCACTAGGTGGGTTGCAAACTGGATCACAGATAAAACTCACAGTGTGAAAGTAGCTGACCCCAAATCAGACTGTCGACCAATCATGAGTGGAGTCCCACAGAGTTTGGTCCTGGGTCCTCTCCTGTTTGGCATTTACTTCTCTGAGGTCCAGGCCAACACAAAGGGACTCTAGTTGACAAAGTTCACAGACTATTGCAAGTTGGGAGCTATTATTAACTCCCCAAGCGATGTTGACATCCTACAGAAAGGCCTCAATGAGACCAACGGCTGGTGTCAGAATCATGCCCTTAAGCCCAATGCCAAAAAATGTGTCGCTATCCCCCTTGGGAAAAAACAGATTCCCTTGAATTACCACATTGATGGTAGTCCACTGAACACACAAGGTGTTATAAGAGATCTAGGAACACAGGTTGACAGCAACCTCTCTTTTGACCACCACATTGCCACTGTGGTCAAAGTCCTTCTATGTGGCACATCTCATTAGTAAGGGTTTTGCAACCAGGAAGAAAGAGGTCAGTGTCTCCCTCTAGTCTTCCCTCATTAGGCCAATCATAGAGTACAATGTCCCATTTGGCATGTACCTCACTAGACACCTACAACTGAAGAGGCTGCAAAAGTACCTCACAAAGAGGATCCTAGGCCTTAAACAATTGTCCTATATGGACAGACTCAAAAAACTCCAACTATTCTCCGTCTCATATCGCCTACTTAGAGGCGATTTCTGCTTGACTTGCAAAGCCATGTCTGACCCAGCTCTTTTAGAAATGCTACATCTAAAGAAATCCCAATCCCTCCACACCACAAGTTCCAGAGACCTCAACCTCATTACCGCAATCAGCAGAACATGCTGGAGGGACAGGTTCATAACCCAGAGACTTCCCATGCTATGGAATAGACTTCCCATACATGTCAAACAGAGCACCTCGCTGGTCCTCTTCAAGAGAAATCTTGATGAGTGGATGGGAAATAGAAAATTCACCCTGAGGATCACTCAAGTGGCTCTACTTGACAGAGGCACTAGGAACTAAGGTCGGGTGGCACGATACCGGGGTAATCCTATGGAGTAGGCTTGTAAAGGCTTCATGGCCATTAGCCTAGTACACACCTATGAACCTATGTTCTGTGGGTTACAACACAGATTCCTTTAACTCCTGATAAATTAAAGGAAATCTAGACACCTACTTGATGGGATACAGAAATGCAGCTGTTAAGAGAAGTAATTACGTCCAAATAGCTGGATGTTCCAAAGTATCTTCAACTGCTGATTCAGGCTTACTATAGGTTCAAGGGAGTAAATTGTAAATATTCAAAGTAGAGTGTTTAAAGTCAGAAAGCCATAATTCTATTAGCAATGAGAAAGCACGTTTCTGAAAATTCATGAGTTTGACTTCAGCTCTTGAGATCAAGTACTGGACTATCATAATAGTGCAAAATAGAACTAATGATGGAAAACTGTTCAGTGTGAAGCATCAGACATCAAAGTCAAATACAAAACAAAGTAATGCCGGGGGGGCAGGGCTACACTGGTGGCATCAACAATGCCAGGGTGCAGGGCTACACTGTTGGCATCAACGCCAGGGTACACAGCAACAGCGGTCACATCAACAAAGCCAGGCTGCAGAGCTACAGCGGTCGCATCAACAAAGCCAGGCTGCAGAGCTACAGCGGTCGCATCAACAAAGCCAGGGTGCAGAGCTACAGCGGTCGCATCAACAATGCCAGGGTGCAGAGCTACAGCGGTCGCATCAACAATGCCAGGGTGCAGAGCTACACCGGTCGCATCAACAATGCCAGGGTGCAGGGCTACACCAGTCGCATCCACAATGCCAGGATGCACAGCTATATTGGTGGCATAAGCAATTCCAGGGGGCAGAGCAATACTGGCAACATCAGCAATGCTACAATGCAGAGCTATATGGGTGACATCAGCAATGTCAGAATGGAGAGCTACACTGGCTACATCAGCAATGCTAGCATGCAGTTACACTGCTGGTCATTTTTAAGTAACAACATGGTACATTAGTACAAAGCTTAAAAGCTATTTCACAATAGGTTCACTGTTGCACTACAGGTGGTAAGAACTCATATTTGTTACTTCGTAAAGAGAATCTGTTTACTTTCAAGTTTGGTATTTTCAGACACGCGGGTCTTAACAATAACTAAGTACCATACTTAATACTGTTAACTATTTTTTTCTTACTGATTGTACTTGAAATGTCTCTTAATTGCACTTGTGTTTTCCCTATTTTTGCATGGTTTCATACACCCGTGCTGAGATGTCAGGAATCAATAAGGCATGATTCCTAGAAGCCTTATTGTTGCTTTTATTTATTAGTGTACAACTTGTTAGAGAATAGTTCAAAAAAAGTCTGCAAGTTTCCTCATATTACTTCAAGTCCAACATACCAGCAATCACATGGGCAAGTGGAATGCGAGATCCAAACAGTGAAAAACACACAGAAATTTTCCATGTCGAAACAGCTAGACTTTCATATTGCACTGTCATACCACATAAAAATCCCTTTGCAAAAATGCATGTCTATCACCACCAAATCTGCCAGAATGTTTGATACCTTAGATGTCAGATTCCTGTAAAAACTGCCTTTAGCTGATCAGAGAGCTTCAGGAACTAAGAGTTATACAAAACACTGCAGTCAAAGAAATGTTGCCTTCCAGCTTAGCTGCTATGCTTAGTGATGTAATATTTACCTCTGACACCATACCACATACAGCAGACTTACGAAAAAGTCACTCAGCTTGTGCAAAATGCTTACACTTAATGTACATTTCATCTACTGGGTTCACTATGTGCACTGTCCCATGACTAATACATTAAAGCTAACTATTAAAGTCTAAAATGTGTAACAGTACACAGTTTTATTCTCGGGGTAGATTTTTTTTAAATAAAAGGAGAAAGTGTTACATTCGAGTGTGGGCACCTGACAATAAATTGCTGAGAGGCATGCGTCTCTCGCATGTCTCCATTTACTAAGGCCAGTGGTTACTGTGACTTACTGCAATGCCTCAGAAGTCGAGTCAGGAAGGGCCAGCAGTTACTCTTATATCAACGCAGGAACTTCTCACAGAGCACATAACATAATACGAATGCGAGTTATTTCCAATGTCATGTATCCCCCCCAATCGGTCTTTGGCAGAGTGGAATATAATGGAGTATCGGCAGTGCAGGAGTTGAAATACCACTACAGTTCATAGCTCAGATGGCTGAATTCTGGAGAAGTTGAGACAATAATTCTTGATAAAAATGATGTACAATAAAGTTCAAACAGCCATGGCACAATGCCTGAAGCAGACAAATTCCCGAGGCAAGCATTGGAGGAGGCTATTTTACTGTCAAAGTGGGCCTTAACTGCAACGTTTTGTAGAAATGTTCAGCTAATTGATGGCAACTGATCCATTACAAAAGAATGTGCTTACAATAAGCTTCTTAGAGCAACAGATGAAAGGCTTCTTTGTCTTCCTGAACTCATGTACCCTCCTTGGGTAGCACCAGAACTAATGACATACAACCAGTATCCAGAGTGTGGTTTCCACTGACAAAGAAACCAAGAAGCTGTGACTGGTTCACAAACACCCCTGAAACCAAGTGTGGGAGGAAATGTGGGTTTGTTCTAGAGGGGAACAATAGGGCTCCATGTACAAAAGGACTTTGTGTCAAAATGTATAATTTGGAGGTGAAGGTCACAAGGAATATTTTCTTACACAAGTGCAGAGATTGAGAAAGCCTGTCTATCATGAATTTCTAGTCCCATAAGAGGGAGGAGTTCTTCCATTGGGAGAGGAATTGACAGGATTCCTTTAAGGAACTACTTCAACAGCTAGTACTGGGGTACAAAATTCTGCTATCCATAAGGTCATATGTGGGAATAGCTAACATATGTGTCTTGATCACAGGATATGCAAGACTCAGATCAAATGAGTGGTCTGTGATACAACAGTCACTTGAAGAATGAACATCCAGAGTGCTACAAAGTACAGATCTAGCCACAATCAGAACATGCTTTCCATTTGGAGGCAAAGACTTGCAGAGAAGGCTTCCTAGTGGTCTCTACCACCTCTGAGATCCTTGCAGGCAAGGCGGGTGGAATATGGGAGTTTACAGCAGAAGCCAGTCTTTGTTTATTTATCCTTTGTTGACAGATAAATCCCAGTAGCATAATGACGTCTCTTCAGGGGGAGACCCAAGGTGGTACTTGTTCTACTAGTAGAAATTTGCAGAGGGCCTCAGGAGACTTCCCCCCTACACTTTTCAACTGCTGTTGTGGGATCATTTAAATCCACCTGAGATACCATCAACTCAGGCAGATGGAGCCTAGTTTAACATCTCATCTGAAGGATGGTACAACTCAGGAATGCAGCACCAGTGTCAATATTGGAAATTACTCCAAGCAGTTGGGGTGGGACTAGAACCCACATCCTTTTGATCTTCCAGCACAAAAGGCAAATGTGCTGCCTGTTGCAACAGTGTCACTGTGATGGCGCCAGATGTCATTCTACTGTTATGAGCATTTTTGGCTGAGACCAGGAGGTTTCCTGAATCACTAGGGACCTTACAACCTCAAATCACACTCTGTTACATCAAAAAGTGATGACAAGAATGAGTTTTGTTCATCCCTTCCTGAGCTTTGTGATGAGGTGTGGAAATCATCAAGAATGACAGGAAAGTTGACAGGTATGACCCAAGCACTGACACAGAAAACATGCCACCTCAACCTTCCTGTTACTCTGCTGAAGTGAAAAGAAAAATATGTGGTAAACAGGTGAATATCTGAAGTGCTCCATTTTGGAAGTCCTTACTTGGGCACTGTCTCTAACTAAAGACCTCCAGGATACAACTGGTGGCCCAGCTTAGAGCACCCCCTTGCTTGCTCACTTCCGCAGGGTTGCAAAAGTACATCTGTGTACGAACTTACTATAACAGTGCATGTTCTACTGATCATTTTTGGAGTACTCCTTATAAGTGAGATAACCTGCCAAGGGTAGCTGTGCATCTGGTCAGCATACCAAAGCACAGGCCCTTCCACACACCATACTTTTGACTTATGACCTCAGCCTAAAAGTGGGCACTACATAATGGATACACAAGTGTGAGAACCTCAGAACTTACTTGCCCCTGGAGAAAAATGGGAAAAGAAGTAGAGGTAACTATGTATATGTCCATCAAGAAAAGATACCCTAGGCCAAGGGGGAAAAAAACAAACAAAATTAAAAGGGAAAAGGAGGGTGGGACAGAATAATACAACAGTTCAGAGAAGGTCATCTACCGTTATGCTGGTCTTACAGTATGTCCTTCCAAGATCACTGCTGTAGTATTCCTTACAACAGGGAGGGTACTAAAGCTACTGCACAGAGGAAGACAGAATTGAGGAACAGTTCAGAATGCCTTGGCGAAGGCACTTGGCAAAACCTGCTGTGGACCTAGAAAATACATTCAACTTATGTTTAATAAAAGTGTGAACAGACCACCACATAGCTGCTTCTAGAAAGGATCTGGAATACAAGTCCTTTTTAAAAAGCACTTGAGGGGGGCTACTGCCCTAGTACAGTGGGGCTCTAATAAAGGAAGTAAACCATTTCCCATGATACTGTCAAGAAAAAAAAACAGCCTTAGATATCCAAGAAAAAAAACAGCATGCTTGGATACTGGCAAACCAAGCTTCCTATCATGAAAATAAAAAGAAAAAGTTGCTCCAACTTTCTAATGTCCTTAGTCTTGTCAAGGTAAAAATCTGAGCTGCTTATGCAAATTCTTTTGAGGTGATGGAAATAATTCAGATAAGTCATTACCTTATGCATAAATGAAAGATTTGTTTGAAGAGGAACCCTGTCCTTACAAAAAAAAAAAGGTTGGGAGCATGCAGTTCAGGGACCCTCCTCACCGTGGTCAGTGCTACCAAAAAAAAAAAGAGAGTTTTCCAAGTATAAAATTTTAAAGAAGAACTGAGGTAAGGTTCAAAGGGTGGCTGAGTTAGCTTTTCAAGAATATAACTGAGGTCCCAAAGAGGAGGAATAAGCTTTTGTAGAGGTCTAATATGAAGGATGCCTTTCAAAAATTGCTTGACTTCATATCTTGGAGGAGGAGAAGGTGGATCCAATGGCAGACAAACAGAAATGGCTGACAAATGGGCCTGAACAGAACAGTAAGCTAAACCAGAACTGAACAACCAAACAGACAGAAAAGAACAAGAGGAATACTTACAAAAAGGGGTCCTTGTTCCGTTTTTGGCATCTTAAAGAAAATATTTTCTACTATTTAGAAATATAAGATTTTTCTAGCCGCCTATAAAATCTGGATCACATCCTCAGAAAAGTGGTACTTAAAAGGATTTTAAACCCTATCACTTAAAGAGTCAACTGCACAGAGAAGCTAAGGTTAAATGAATGAGCCATTGACCCGTGTAAGCAAGTCCACCTTGTGAGGTAACTTGTGATGTCTGCCCTTGGCTAGGTGAAAAAGAAAATGAAACCAGTTCTGTCTGGGCCAAAAGAAAGTCACTATCAAGATTCTGGGCCTGTCCATTATTATCTTGCGGAGGACCCTCAGCAGAAGAGGAAGAGAGGGAAATGCATTAAAAAACATTCCCTTCCAAGAGGAGGACATTGTGCCTGTTTTGCAATCCAATGGGCTTGGTACCATGAAACAGAACTTGTGGTGTTGCATGTTCTGGGGAGTTACAAACAGATCTACTTAAGGAATATCCCATTAATGAACAATACCCAGGAAGACCTCTCAGTGTAACATCCAATCATGAAGATCTGCCTTGGATCTGCTCAATGTGTCTGCCATAAAATTTTTCTCTGAAGGAATGTAGACTGTCTGAAGAATGAAATTATGCTGAATGGCAAATGCCCATGCTATCACAGCAAGTTTGCAAAAGTGTCAAGATCTGACCCCCCCCCCCCCGAACAGCCAAAATCAAGACCCTCATCTACTTGATGTTGATGTGTTCATTCACTTTTTGGGAAGATTAAAATCTGAATCCTGATGCTGTTGGAACAAGCCTCCCCAAGCCAGGTCTGAGGAGTCTGTGTACTGCTGCTGAGTGGGGTGAAAGTACAGTTGTTACACTTACCATAAATGTAGATGTTCGAGTATATTCACTGTTGCAGTCATTACATTTGGGTTATCTGCTTGCAGGTAGCTCTCAGTCGGCCTGATTAACAAAGTCTTGGGTCCTGCATCAGTTACTGTCCCTTCTTCCATGACGTCAGGTCATCAGGGGTATAAAACATATAGCCAATGCCATTACATCAGTTTTGCTTGTCCCAGATGTCAGGTGCCCTCCTAAAGGGAAGCAATTAAATCTATAAATACAAGGATATACCTCCAACAAAAAAGCAAATACACCAAAAAACGTTTGAGCATAGTAAGGGAAAGTAGAGGTACAGCCAAAAAAAGAAAGGGGGCTGGAGGGAGGGTAACCAGGACTGCAACAGTGAATACACTCGAACATCTACATTTATGGTAAGTGTACACAACTGTACTATGTTCTTCGTGTTTCACTTTTGCAGTCATTACATTTGGGTAAATTCCCAAAGCTAAGGTTGGGAGGAGGAATTTAAATAGAATTAGGACCAGCTATAAGGCCCTGCAAGAATGCAGTGGCAAAGCCAGCTCTGGATTTAGAGAAAATTGGCAAATGATAATGCTCGGTGAAAGTATGTACAGAACTCCAGGTAGCAGCTTCTAGGATGGCCCTGGTAGGGACGCCTCTGAGAAAGGTTGTAGAGGTAGATGCAGCCCTGGTTGAATGGGGTCTGATGCCCTGTGGGATACGTTTCCATGGTGCTTATAGCAGAAATGAATGTAGTTGCCTATCCATTTTGAAATGGTTTGCTTTGAAATAGCTTTCCCCTCTGTCCCTGCAGCAGATGCTACCAGCAGTTGTTCAGATTTCCTTTGAGGTTTAGTCCTGTCCAAGTAGAATCTAAGTTGTCTGTGCACATCTAAGGAGTGCAGTATCCGTTCCCTTTTGTTCTGTGGGTTAGGAAAGGTAGGCAAATGAATGGACTGATTAAGAGCCACACTGGATACCACCATGGGCATGAAGGGGGGATTGGTTCTGAGGGACACCCTGTCCGCATGAAAGATGATGAAAGGCTCCACGGTCATAAGGGCCTGTAATTCAGATACCCTTCTTGCTGAAGTGATTGCTAAAAGGAAAGCTGTTTTCCAAGACAGGAATTTTAAATCTGCAGTAGCAGCTGGCTCGAAAGGAGGAAAAGTGAGTTTCTCCAAGACGAAGTTGAGATCCCAGGCTGGAGTTGGAGCTCTCCTGGGTGGCCTTAAATTTTTGGCCCCTTTAAGGAACTGCTTGAGCAATGGGTGAGAGAAGAGGAGAGGCTCTGTGCTATAATGAGCTGAAATGGCTGAGGGATGAATTTTGGAGGAAAAGGACAAGTCCTTATGAAGCATCTCAGTCAAGTATTGTAGAATCTAAGGTAGATTGGGCACTGCTGCGTTCATTCCTTGAGATTGGTTCCAGGCACAAAATCTTTTCCATTTTGCAGCACAAGATTTTCTAGTACTAGGCCTCCTTGCTTCTAAAATGATATCCATCACTGATTTACTGAGGGATGGTAAAGGAGAGATTAGGTAATCAGCCAGGCTGCTAGGTTCAGGGTTTGCAGCTGAGGGTGCAGAATCTGGTTCTCCTGCTGAGAAAACAGGGAAGGAGTCTGAGGCAGGTGCCATGGAGCCAAGCGTGACACACTGCGCAAGAGGGGGTACCAGTGTTGGCGTGGCCAGTCTGATGCAATTAAAATCGCCCTTGACTTGTCCTGTTTGATCTTTAGTAGTACTTTGGAGAGCAGGGGCAGAGGAGAAAAGGCATAAACTGATAGGTTTTTCCAGCTGAAGGACAGAGCATCCATTTCCAAGCTAGCTTGTGGGGAATCCTTGTGCAAAATGTGTCCAATTGATGGCTCTGGGGGGGGGGGTGGGGGGCAAACAGGTCTATATCTGGGCTCCCCCATTTGCTTGTCAACTTGTTGAAAATCCTTGGCTCCAGTTTCCACTCGTGTGGGTCCATGAGGTTTCTGCTTAGTCCGTCTGCCAGTGTATTTAGTTTTCTTGGCAGAAATTGAGCTTGTAGATTCACCTGGTAGCTCAAGGCTGTGTTCCACAATGCCATGGCTACTCTGCAGAGGGGGTAAGAGTGTGCAACCCCTGCTTGTTTATGTACCACATGATAGTGGTGTTGTCTGTCTTTACCATTAGTTGTCCTGGAAGAATGTGGTCCTGGAAGGCTGTCAGAGCATTCTGTACAGCTAACATCACTCCACAGCAAGTACAAGTATGACTCAGTCATTGTCCATGCCGGTGTGAACGACCTGAGACGTACCTCCCTGGACTACATGAAAAGAGACATAGAGGAGCTCTCAGATTATGTAGCCCAGGCCGGTATGACCCTGACCCTGAGCAGTATCCTACCCTCACCAAGAATGATGCCACAATACAGAGACAAAATGATCAGCTTTAATAATTGGCTTAATTACTGGTGTCATTCTAAGGGGATCCAATGTCTGTCTGCCTGGGATGACATGCTTGACGAGCCACGCTGCTTCGCAAGGGCGGCTTGCACCTGTCACCCCTGGGCTTCCGGATATTGGCAAAGGCTCTTGCCACCCCATAGTGCCTTTTTAGGCAAGGCTCAAATGATAAACCTACCGCCCTAGAAAACAAAATGGAGAAAAACTAAGGGTAATACTGCTCAATGCCAGAAGTCTAAACCTCAAGATGCACACCCTCGAAGCCCTCCTCAGTATGGAGAACATCGATGTTTGTGCTGTGACTGAAACCTGGTTCAAGGCTCCTGAGAGCACCCCAGCACTATCAGGTTATACCTCATATCATGCGTTCTGGCCCCAAAATCCGGACCGAACTACAAAAGGAGGGGGAGTATCCATATTCATAAAGGATACCCACACCTCCAGGTTAGTGGCAACGCACGAAGCATCAGAGACCATCCAGGTGCAATTAACCATAGGTAAAACTGCCCTACAGTTTGTAACATGCTACAGACCACCTTCTCAAACTCAGGAAACCCACACAGCCTTCCTGAAGACACTGGAGAGTATAAATGTCTCTCCAAACACCATCATATTGGGTGACTTCAACTACCCAAACATAGACTGGGAACATTACTCAAGCCCCAAAACCCTAGCCCAAAGGTTCCTTGAGTTCATAAACTCAAATGCTATGGAACAACTAGTCATCATTCCCACAAGAGGAGAAAATATACTAGACCTGATCATCACAAACATGGGGACAAAATGCTCCACACCGGAAGTATATCCCTCATTGGTGAGATCAGACCATAAATTAATCTCACTGGCGATCCACATCCCGCCCCCACCCCCAGCAAAAAAGACCACAGTGAAGAACTTCTCAAAAGCAAACTTCACAGTTCTTAAGACTGGAGTGGTATCCTTCAAGGCCCCCGAGCCAGTGGAAACCACAACCCACGCTGCTGAAACCCTTACAAATGCCTTCTACGAGCACCTCCAGGAATGTATGGATCAAGCAATCCCTAATAAAATCAAGACCTTTTCCACCAAAGGCAGGCGCCCGGTCTGGTGGACTCCAGCCATAAACAAACTCTACAACAAGAGGAGAAAGCTACTACATGACAGAGCAAAATCCCTAAATGGGAAGGCATCTCTAATCAATACTAGCAAAAAACTATGATCACTCATAAAATCATCCAAGGCCAACTTTGAGAGAAAAATCGCTAATGACACAAAAGACAATCATAAAGCCTTCTTTAGCTATGTTAGAAACCTGGGTGGAAACTCCCAGATATGCTCAGAATTAGTCCAAAATGATAAAAAAATCACTGAACCCCCAGACATTCACAACATACTGGCAGACAGGTTCAGTGCAAATTTCTCCCTCCCTCCCCCCCAAAAGGAGAAATATCTATCCCACCAGAGTCTAGCCTCCCAAACATCTCAGATGCCCAGGTGAGAGCTGCTCTCTCTAAAGCAAAAACACAGCATCAATGGGACCGGACGGTGTCCCCGGCTGTGTGCTACGAACTCAATGAGGAACTAAACCCACACATAAGGCTGCTGTTTAATCTTAGCCTTACTACAGGATACGTGCCAAAGAATGGCGACGGCAACTGTGGTCCCACTCCACAAAGGCGGTGCTTCTACGGACCCTGGAAATTACCGCCCCATAAGCTTGACGAGCCTTGTCTGCAAAGCTATGGAGAGGATCATAATGGAACTCATAAATAAAGACATTGGGGACCTACAGACACTGGATCCTACCCAATTTGGCTTTGTCAAGGGCAGATCCTGCCTCTTGAACTTGGTCGACTTTTTCAAACAGTCACTAAGGCCATTGATGAGGGTAAGGCAGTTCACACAGCCTACCTTGACCTAGCAAAAGCATTCGACACAATACCCCACTCGGGCATCATAGAAAAGCTCACCAGCTTAGATGTAAACCCATATGTCACAAGATGGGTTGCAAACTGGCTCAAGGACAGAACACACAGGGTTAGAGTTGCTGGTGCCATGTCAGACTCTAAGCTGGTCACGGCGGTGTCCCACAGGGCTCAGTCCTGGCCCCCTCTTGTTCGGCATTTATTTTTCTGAAGTGCAGGCAAACATAGGGGGATTGTGGCTGACAAAAGTTGCAGATGACTGCAAACTGGGCACCATAATTGACACTCCATCAGACACAGACATCCTCCAGAAAGGTCTCATAGAAATGGATAACTGGTGCCAGAGCCATGGCCTTAAGCTAAATGCCAAAAATGTATAGTCATACCCTTTGGGAAAAACAAGGTAACCCCTAATTACCACATAGGTGGTAATCCATTAAACACGGAAGAAGTTATCAGGGACCTGGGGACCCAAGTTGACAGTAACCTCTCTTTTGACACTCACATTGCCAAAGTGGTTAGGAAGACCTTCTACATTGCCCACCTGATCATGAAGGGATTCACATCCAGATCAGGAGAGGTCATTGTACCCCTGTACTCTTCACTTATCAGACCAATGATTGAGTACAACGCCCCATTCAGAATGTACCTTACCCGACACCTGCAGCAGTTGGAAAGACCCCAAAGTTCCTCACCAAAAGGATAAAGGGGCTCAAACATATGTCATACGATGCCCGACTGAAGAAACTCCAGCTCTATTCAGTTGCATACCGTCTGCTCAGAGGTGATCTGTGCCTGACATACAAGGCCATGTCCAACCCGAATTAATGGACATGCTCCACCTCAAAAATCCAAATCCACCAGAGCCACGAGAGCAAGAGACTTAAACCTCAACACGGATATAAATAGGACGTGCTGGAGGGACAGATTCATCACCCAGAGACTCCCTACACTATGGAACAGAATCCCAGTCCATGTGAGGCAGAGCCCCTCACTGACTCTGTTCAAGAGAAATCTTGACGAGTGGATGGGAGATCGTAGGTTTACCCCGGGAATCATCTCTGTATCACTGCTGGACAGAGGCACAGCAAACTAATGGGTATAGTATTCTCATCCTAAGGGGTGGTGAAAGCCACACACACTCTGGCTAGGCTTATAAATGCCCTAGGGCAGATAGCCTAGTATGAACCTATGAACCTATTTCCTTTTGATTTATGTGCAGGTGCATTTGACTTTGTTTCCATTTGCCCTGAATGCACTTCCCTGCCAGGTGAGCCCTCCATGCATAGTCTGATGCATCTGTTGTTAAGGTTTGGGCGGCAGGGGGTAGTGTGAATGGTAGTCCCTTGTTTTGGTGGCAGGCCTCTGCCCACCAAAGGAACTCTAGGCGTAGGCAAGGTATGATAGGAATCCTTGCTTCTAGATCCAGTGAATGTTAACACCATAGGCTTTTGAGATACCATTTTAGTTTCCTCATATGCAGCCTTGCATATGGAATTAGAAGAATGCAGGAGGCCATGAACCCCAAAGCTTGCAGTATTTGCCTTGCTGATAGCTGGGTTTTTGTGGCCACTTGTTTGAAGTAAGTTATCAAATGGATCCGTTTCTCTGGCATGAAGAAAGCCATCTGGGAAGTTGTATTCAAGCTTGCTTCCAGGAATATAATTTGTTGACAGGGTACCAGGTGTGATTTCTTTTTGTGTATGGTGTACCCCAGACAAGTCAGCACCCTTTGAACAAAAGCCAGATGATTCAAAAGTATGTCCTGGCTTTCTGCCTGAATTAGACAATCGTCTAGGTATGGGTATATTTGAATATTTCTTTGCCTGCAAAATGCAATGACTGGAGCTAGGCAGTTTGTGAATACCCTGGGTGCAGTAGATAAGCCAAAGGGCGGTGCAGAGAACTGATAATGCATGTAGCCTGCTTTGAAGCGTAGGTATCTTCTGCAAGACTCCCTGATAGGGATGTGCAGGTATGCTTCTTTTAAATCTAGTGCTGCCAACCAGGCATCTTTGACTAGCATAGGAAGCAGCTGAACAGTCAGCATCTTGAATTTTGGAATCACCAAAAAGGTGTTTAGAGTAGAAAGGTCCAGGATAGGACACCATGAATGGTCTTTTCTGGGTACCAGGAAAAGTCTCGAATAGAAACCATGTCCCTTTTCCTCTTCTGGTACCAACTGAACAGCCCCCATGCTCAAGAGGGAGAGTACTTGATTTTGGGCCTCTACCCACTGATTTGTGGGTAGATCTGGTCACCCACTTGGTGTTGGTAATGTGTGGAAATGAAATCTGTATCCTTTGGACACTATATTTAAAACCTATTTGTCCTGGGTAATGAGTTCCCAGTTTTTTGCTTGCAGACCATTCTTTCCGCCTAAAGGAGCATTCAGTTGGGAAGTGCTTGGAAGTTTTAAAAGAAAGTCATTGAGACAGTTTTCCATGGGGGGGGGAGTCTTACTACTCCCAGATTTGGATGCGGAAACCCTCCACTGCTTAGTCTTGTGTGTCCCCTGGGACTGAAATCTGGGGTTTCTGCTGTGTCTGGGGTTTGGATTAAGAAGACCTGGAAGGGGCTGGAAAGGACCAATTCTTAGAGGACCAATGCCTACTAAATCTTGGAGGCTGAACTTGTAAGAAATCTTTAACAGTTTGCATAGATTTAGCTTTATCTTCCATCTTTTTAAGAACTTCCTCAGCTTTGTTGCCAAACAGACGGTCCTGATTTAAGGGAGCATCCAACAGTTTAGCTTTAACATGATCAGGCAAAGGTTGCTCCTTAAGCCAAGCATGCCTGCTGAGCACAGACCCAGTAACAGCAGTCCTCCAAGAGGCCTCTAATGAATCAAATCCACATTGCAAAGTATGTTTTCCAACCTGTTCAGCAGAATGCATTAAATCATGTAATTCTTTGTTTTCAGCACAGTCAGGAATCAACATCATTTTCTGTTTAAGCAATCCAATAATATGTTGTTGATACTTTTAACATATGAAACTGGCAGTTTAAAGCCCTAATAGCCAAGGTTGCAGAAGTGTAAACCTTCTTACCCAATCTATCCAGCACCCTGGAGTCTCTATCAGAAGGAGTAGGATTTTTAGCAGTAGAAGCCTTAATGCCCTTGGGTCCCAGCGAAATTAGTCTCTGGATCCGCAATAGGATTTTTAAAAAGGAACTTGCAGGAATCAGGAACCCTGTAATATCGGTCAAGTTTTCTGGAAGCAGGAGGCAAAGAATCAGGAGACAAACTAGATTCCGAAAAGTCATTGTCAACAATGTCTAGTACAGGAGGTATAGCTAAAGGCCTATGCTAAGGCAGGAGTAAGAAATCCCTAAGCCTCTTTTTTTGAATCAGAAAAATCCTGGCTTTTCCAGTGGAAATGCTCCCTTAGAGTATGCAAGGTTTCACCAAAAGAAAATTCCTCTGGAGGGGAAGCAGAGGGAATACAGTCCTCTACATCAGAATCCTCATAAGTGGATAAGGTTAAATCCAGATCATCAGAAGAATCAGAAAAATCAGAAACTTGGTCAGAAGATTCATAAACAACTTCAGTCCTAGGTCTCTTAGAAGGGGGTGGTTGACTTCCCCTGATTAGAGTTATAAGACCTTCAGCCATTCTTAATTGTTTTTTAGGCATAGAGGCCTGAGCATGCGGCCTGGGTGTCAGTTTCTTAGGCATGGTTCGAGGTTTAGGCCTAAATGAAGAAGGAGGCCTCGGTTTAATATGCAAGTCTGTAGGCCTGAATACACCCTCAGAAGCCGGTGCCTGCACAGCAGCTCCGGACCCATCCAAGGTAGAGACATCAGCAGGTTCCACAGTTGAAGCATCTTGCGGCATACCGGACTCCAAATGGGTCTCAGTAGAGGCCTGCAAATCAGAAGTAGCTGGTATCAGGGGCTGCGAAAGCACCTCACTGAGTACCAGCAAACTGGCGACTGGCTTAGGAGAAGCTTCGTCGGCAGCTTTGGACCTAGGCGACCTGTCTCTGTCTTTATCTTTGCGTTTTTTCGGAATACCGGTAGTCGGATGGCTAACCGACATGTCTGGATAATTGAGCCGAGAACCAAAATATTTAGAGGCAAAATATACAGATGACGAATAGTGCGCTGATTAAATAATGCACAAAACCGACAGCAAGGTACGTCGTGGTCAGGGCCTAGGCAAGGAATACAGTGCGAATGAAAATCTTTGTGAGGTATTTGCTTTCCACAAGTAATGCAATTATTAACTTTTGCTGACATCGGTAAGGAGCAAGAAAATGCTTCCCCAATGGGGTACTTAGCTTTAGTTGAAGACTTTGGTTCTGAAACTCGAAAACGAAAATTTCAGGAGTCGGCCGACCGGCACTTGCGAACTGCTTCTGCTTCAGGCACCGCACAACAAGAAAGACTGATGTAATGGCGTTGGCTGCGTGTTTTATACCCCTGACGACCTGACGTCATGGAAGAAGGGACAGCAACCGACGCTGGACCCAAGACTTTGTTAATCCGGCCGACTGAGGGCTACTGCAAGCAGATAGCCCAAATGTAATGACTGCAACAGTGAAACATGAGGAACATTCAGAAAAGGTAATCCCGGATTGAGGGAAACCTGGTTGATCCATCACAGAAACTCCTTCCTTAAGCAAAGCAAGAGAGGAATCTGGAAGTCTAATGGAGGGCAATGTTGAAACCAAATGACCACAGGGTACTACTGCAACATCCTCATATGAAGTCTGGCAAACAGAATCATATGAAGAGTGAATGGATGGAGCCCTTTGGATCACAAAACTTTCTCTCGGTGTAGTTATTTGCAAAGGGAAATAGCGCTGTCAGAAAAGCTTGTGAGAAACAGAACCTTGGCCGAAGTATGGAAAACTGACAGTGTGTGAATCCTGGAACCCAAGAAAGTCCAATACCGATAGGGAGGGTGTGTGTGTGTGTGTGTGTGTGTGTGTGTGTGTGTGTGTGTGTGTGTGTGTGTGTGTGTGTGTGTGTGTGTGTGTGTGTGTGTGTGTGTGTCAGAACTGATTTCTTTAGGTTTACAGTAAACTCAAGACAGCAAAGGAGATTCATTGTGAACTAGAAATCTTTCTGAAGTGCAAAGAAAGGAGAAGTCTGGATCAAAAGGGTCACCCAGACAAGGGAATATTTCAATGCCATAAAGTCTGCAACATACTATGACAGGAGCAAGGCATTTAGTGAATACCCCTGATGCAGTAGAAAGACCAAAGGGCAAAGCATAGATCCGAAAATGTGATGAAGACATGGTGAATCTCAAACTTCCTGAAAAGATGACGACTAAGAATGTGAAGAAAAACTTCTTTCACATCTAAGGAGACCAGAAAGGCTTGAGGAAGAAATAAAGGAAACTAAGTCTGAAGAGTTAACATCTTGATACTGGGAACCAGCAAAAAGGTGTTGAAAAAAAACAAAGATCTAGGCTAGGTCACCAGGATCCCTCTTTCCTGGGGCCAGAAACAACCAGGAAGAGCACCCCTTGCCAAACTGAGAGGGAGAAACAGGCTGAATAGTGCCCTTAGTCAGAAGATTTTGAAGGAGTAAAGGAAACCGAGAAAACTGGTTTGCAGGAGGTTGAGGAATGCCTGCAAAAGGTGGAAGGTACATCTGTGGCATTCAATAACCAGTCTGTATGATGAAAAGAACCTACCTGTCTGTGGTGATCTGTTGCCAAAATAGAAAGGCTAGAGTCTTTGAGAGAGAGAAAGGAATCTTGCCGAGGGGAAAGGAAAGAAGAGTTACTTATTTTATTTATTGCATTTGTTTACCTGGATAGTTTGACTGAGCAGAAAGCTATCCCTTTTCAGAGGAGGCCTGGAGGGAAAAGCTTCAAAAACTTAACACTGCATTAACAACACAGTAAACAGAGGTATAACAAGCAATCAACAAACATACAAAATGTAAACAAAGTAGCATTAATTAAAAGCAGTATCATTTAAAGAGCTATGAAACATTTAGAAAATAAATTTGTAGGAGAGAAAAGCAAGAAATGGAGGCTCAGAATTAATAGGTGCGAGAATGTTTTTACGATAAGTATAAGGAAGAAGAGGGAAAAATAAAAAGAGAAGGAAATATTGGACCAATAACTAAGGGTACAGTGCTTGGAAATAACAGAAGATAGTTATGTAGCAGGACATTTATCATCCAGGGGTTATGCATGTAGATCCAGGCATCTTCTAGCTCTTCTCCTGTTTGTGCCTTAAAAGAGTTGGTGTTTACTGTGTTTCTTAAACAGAGAGGAAGGGAGTTCCACATTGTGGCCAGGAAAGTGGAGTACAGTCACCAGTGAGGTGTTAGCTTTTGTAACAGTTAATATTTTGTCAGTGGATTTCATCTATCTACTTGGGTTATAAAGTTTGAGAATATTTTTGAAACAAGGGCAATTGTCTGGATAACAGATGAGCTTTATGGGAAGTGACTAGTTGGGAAAGTGCAAGGTAATACCTTAGCTCTAACCACTGAATTTTTTTTTTTTTTTTTTTTTTTTTTTTTACGACCGGACAGTGATGCGTTCTGTAATGATGATTACCAGCTAGTTTTGTCACCTTATTACATGCAGTCCGCAAGTTACAGACATCTGACTTAAGGTCAACCCATAGATAAGAACAAGCTGCTGCAATGTCAGAAATAACGTGAACATAAATAAAAATCCTTAAAGTTGCCCAAATGTTACTTAGAAAATGAAGAATTATGTTGTACTTTCCTTTTCCCCGTTCGTGAAGCTGCTCTTTTTAGAGCAGTTACTTCTGCCTTCACGGAGAACAAGAGATCCAACTGGTTAAGAGATCACTGTGTTGATCTGGGTCAAGACCGCTGTTTTTTTTTTTTTACAGTACTGAAGCAGTTACTGTACTGTACAGTAGAATGGGTAAATGACATTGCAGCTCACTAAGGTCTAGATGAAAGTAGGAGGTCTGGCAGAGGTCTGAAATTTCAGGAAAGAGTGGAAAGCATTTGTGGGTGATGCTTGTAGTACAGAAATGTGAAAAGCTTAAAAAGAGGCAAGTTTAACGTGTGTGTGCGTGTGTGTGTGTGTGTGTGTGTGTGTGTGTGTGTGTGTGTGTGCGCGCGTGTGTCTGTGTGTATTTTTTGTATGGAACATTCTACTGTACTGTATGAACAGTTACTGTACTATTACACTGTACTTACAATATTATTACTACAGTATATAGTACTAGGTTTAAGATTTTTTTTTATTTGGAAGTGTTTCTAAAGTATTTTATATGCAAAGCAAAGTAAAATAAACACTAGACTGAGGCAAACATTTGACTAAGTGACATTTAATAAGAACCATATGTACTTGTTTCAACTTGCATACAAACTTGACTTAAGGACAGACTAAAAAACGGATCTTGTCCTTAACCTGGGGACTTCCTGTATAGCACTGTTTCAAGAGTGGCAGTTGAGTGAATTGTACATTAATCAAGATGGGAGAAGCATAAAGTAGTGCAGGGATGAGAAAGTATTGAGGAATACTGTCTCTGGCATTATCTGTTCAGTATTGTTTAACTTTAGAGAGGATATCCAGCTTTGGTGGGTGTTTCTTATTGCTTGTTTTATGTGATACTCACATTTTAAGCTTTTAAGACTCAGAGAAGCTTAGTTTGACTAACTAGCTGTATATTGGTGTTGTTAGAGAAGTGATTTTGAAATTATGTAGTCAGTTGAATGCTTTGAAGTAAGTTTAAGGAGCAGCTATGCATCGGGCAGACTGGCCTCTATGGTGGAAAAATACTCTTTGGGTACATTGTTTTAATTTCTATGCTTTTAGCAAAACTGAGGATTGTTGAACGTTGCTTGTTTAGAAGCTAGGTGGAGTTCACTGAGTATACCGGACAGAAGACCTGAGGGACACCCACTGTAATAGAATGGAAATAGGAGACATCATTTTACCATTTTAGTGCCTGCTGTCTATTTGAGAGGTAGCTAAGGAAGCAAAATAATGAATTAAGCAAGATAGTTTTTGAGGCAGTTTCTCTTGGAATACCTTGTTGAAAAGCTTTGGATACATCTATGCAAAGTGCTGAGACTTAAGTTTCCAAAGTTTCAATATCGGTTAACAAATGTTACAAAACTGAGGACAGCTGCACATGTACTATAAAAAGGACAGAAACTGTGCTGTGTATGGGAAAGGAGGCAGTTGTCAGCAAGAAAGCTGAGGAGTTGACACAAAATACACTTCTCCAGAATTTGTGTGTGGAGACAGCATGGCTCTAGGCCTGACGTTTAACAGCTCATTTGAGTTTCCACCTTTATGTTGGGGAAGAAAGCAGCACCTTTTCCATACAGCTGGGATGCAGCTTTTGGTGATGGAACACTTGATTAGCATAGAGAGACAGGAAAAGCGAGGGCATCTGCAGTAATGTTTAAGTGCTTAGATGATATGCTATTGAGCAAAGGTGGTAAGTATTAAGGCTAGAAATTTTTTGATTGCGGAAATTGAGACTGATTTTACCTGCAAACATTTTGGGGGCAAAAAAAGGAGGAGAGGAATCTGTGTCTGCTTTGTGCAGTGAGGGGGATGTTTAGTAAGGGTGGTTACTGTTTGGATGAAGTGGGTATTGAATTCACTGGCTATACTTGTCAGTACGGTTACATAAAGTAGATGTATTTTTTAACAGCTGGTTGATTTTATTCCAAAAAGCTTTGGGGTTGTTATAATTTGCGGCTTAAATATTAATATAGTAACTTTTTGTCAGTTTTGATTTAATTTTGATTTTTAGTGGTGTTTCTGAGATGTTTATAACACTGATGGGCAGCTATGGTTTTACTTGCTTCCTTTTTTTCTAGGCTATGTTTCCATCTTTCATGAACAATTGAACACTTTTTGAATGCAGGGTGTTGGATTTAATTTAATTCTTTTGGTTCTTATTGGGTCTAATTCATGTTAAGGAATACTGAGTTGAACAGAAGTACAGCTTCATCAAGTTTATGAGCACGGTTGCACCAATGCTGTTTTTGGTTAGGTTTATGATGCCTTATTTTTAATTTCTCCAAATCTTTTGGGTTTCTAATACCATGACTAGAATGGACTCCATTCCTAAGTCAAAGTCCGATTAAATTTCATGAAATTAGTATTGTTTCACTCTCTGATGTCAGCCAATAGTGTTCTTCGCAGCACCCACAATGTACCCAGCAACAACTCCTTTTGCAGTTCGTACAGGTTACATGTATTGGTAGCATATCTAAATAGGATTGCAGACTCTTTTTATAAGACCCATTGCTCCTACTACTATTGGAACTATCTGGGTATCTCTTTCACATTGCTCTCGTTTCTGCTTGCAGATCCTGATATTTTATGCCTTTGTCTCTCTCTCTGTACATAGGACACTGTAGTCACTAAGTGTGGCGATTTCAATGATCAATGTTACTTTTGTCTTCTTTTCACGGACCACTATATCCATTTTTCTAGCATCTATCTTTTGAACTGTTGGTAATGAGTGATCCCATGTGATGTAGACCTCATCGTTTTCTATGATGCTTTGTGGTTTATTTTTCCAGTGTCTTTCAGCCACTTCAATACCATAATGTTTGCACAATCCCCAGTGTAACAGTCTTGCCACATTATTATGCCTTTGAGTATACAATCCTTCTGCCATTAGTATGTCACAACCAAAGAGGTGTGCGATTGTTTCCAATCTGTTTTACAAAACCTACATTTGTCTGTTTCTCCCACATGTTCAATGGACTTTGTAAACCAACGTGTACGTAGCCCACTGTCTTGTGCTGCCAGTATTAACCTTTCATCTCTTGGTTTGAATTCACCTCTTCTTAACTATTTCTGCATTCGTTCCTGATAGACATGAGATTCTTCTAGAAGTTTTCTATACTTGCAACTATATTTATGCATTTTCCACATTTCTTGCCTTCTCATCTGATCCTTTACCTTACATTCTTTCTTTTGTTTTTGGCACATTCAGTTGCTACCTGATTTTTTATCTACTTCTGGTTTGATTCCCATTCCTGCTTTGATGTCGATATGCTTCTGCCAGACTAAGCAGGGAAGTCATCTTAGATTTATTCTCCTCATGTTTCAAAACTTTCACTACATTTGGGTCTTGTGAGGGTAGCATATATGTGCGAGTCCCACGATTGCAGATCTATACATATAGTCAATTTCAAGGAGGTCCAGCCTTCCTTTGGAATGGGGAATATATAATCTTGGTATGCACTGATTTTTACAGATTTAGTGAACATGAAGCATCCTTGTTTTAATATCTAATCTAGTCAACACAATTTGGGGCTAATCAATCACTCTAAAACTGTATGTTAGGACAGGAAGAGCAAATTGGTTTATAGCCTGGATTTTGTTCCTAGATGTCGGTGTTGATTTCAGAATTAATGCAAGTCTTCTAAAGTACTCCTTACTGTTTTACTCACATTTGTTCATGTTTTATTGCTGATCCTTCATCAATTCCCAAGTATTTATACACTCCCTCTTGCTCAAGTTCTTTTATATCACATTCCTGCCTTAAACTGGTGCTGTTTTCCAGCTTTAAAGGTTGCTTTTGCACATTTATCAAGGCCACATTACATTCTAATATCATCTGAAAAAGTTTTGACAGCCTGTAGTTGTGCTTTCAGTTCCTCATTTGATGAGCTATACAGCTTTAAATCATCGACAAAAGAGAAGTCTTTAGACTTTGTTGTTTTCTAGGGGCCAAATTATATCCATGGCCTAAGCTGTTAACAGACAGTTTAATGGGTAAAGGGCAAGGCAGATTAGCAATGGTGACAGAGACACCCTGGAATATCCCCCTTTGAATTTTTATCCCTGGGATAATAATTTGTCCTTTATCATGGCTTAATTGCAAAGTGGTCTGCCATTGTTTCATGGTCACTGTAATGTAGTCAATCAGTGTAGGGTGCGCATCTTATATATTTTAAGCACTCTTATCCATGAATGTGGGATCAAATGTTTTTTTGTAGTCAATCCACAGCATAATTAGATTCTTCCCTTTTTACAGTTCTCCACTATGACTTGAACAGCAAATGATCCTTTGTTCCATATGGCATTCTTTTATTGCCCTTTTGTTCAACTGCCATAATTGAGTTTTCTTCTAAGTGACTATAAACTCTGTCAGCATCAACTCCCATGTATAGTTTATATGTCATTGGAAGGCAAGTTATTGGTCTATAATTTTGGGGGTAGCTTGCAGGTTCACTCTTAAGTAGGAGCATTGTTTTTCCTGTTGTTAGCCAGATTGTTGTCTGTTCAGGGTACACATATAAACAGTTCTTACTCATGGCTAGGTCTTCATGCAAAGACGCGAATAATTTTAACCAAAAGTTAGGTACTTCTTCTGGGCCTGGGGTTTTCCATTTAGAGGCTTTTCTTAACTTTGTTTAAGTCTCTCTGGCTGTTACTTCAACTCATTTCATATCCTCGAAAGAACAGAACACCAAAAACCAATGTAAAAACTAGGCACAGCAGAGCCGAGAATCACAATATATGCAAGTAAAACAGCCGTAATTTCACAGAACGATGTTTAATGAAAATCCACAGGAAAATCCACAGTTAAAAACAGTTAAGAACAGTAAAACCAAAATGTTTTAAGTGCTACTGACTGTCAAATCAGAGACTCAGAAAACCTTTTACCATTACATTACTGGTTTAAGTATGAAAGCATATACAAAAACACCCCCCCCCCCTATCCAAGCTCTTCTCCAATCAGTACTGTAGCTTCATTAATAAAATTAATGTAAATGAGATTACTACAGAAAAATCATCTAAATAAAAACTTGGTATAAAATAAAGGTACATAGAAATACAGCCCTATTATATCTTTCAATAGCTTTTAACTTTAAAAAACATGAAATAGAAAATGAATCATTCAGCCCAGGCCACTGAAGGACATTGGTCCTTAACTGCCATAATGCTTCCTATTTTTCTAAATAGTCTCTCCATGGCCCACCCCTTATATCTGGCATAATAACCTCAAGAATAGTAAATTTAAAATAGTGGTCACTGAACTCCATACAATGCCTTGCCAGGGCATTTGTGTCTTTTTTGTTCTTAATGTATCTCCTTTTACCTTGCTTTCCAATTCTCTACAAAATTCTCTATAAATTCTCTATAAAACTGCAAGGATGCTTAGGTGATCAAGTAAGGTATCAAGAAAGCACCTGTTGAGAGGATTTTGTTTGGCGTATTAAAGAGCCTCCAATCTAAGAGAGGTTCTACAAGATTTTTTGTTGATGGTTGGCTTGTCAGGAAAGGAGGGATTTTGGCTCCAAGAATCCTGATGTGTTTTCTCTAGTAAGCTACCTTTTGAGGAGCATTTACCTTTCTGAGTTTGCCTCTTTTGTCTTCTAACAAAACAACCTTCTTTGAAAGGATAATTTTTCTGATACTTAAGAGGTAAGCAGAAAGGAAAATTTG
The DNA here is from genome assembly GCF_019279795.1 of Protopterus annectens. Lineage (NCBI taxonomy): Eukaryota > Metazoa > Chordata > Ceratodontiformes > Protopteridae > Protopterus > Protopterus annectens. The sequence continues at coordinate 377,021,603 of NC_056725.1, forward strand.
TTCCAAGCCTTGTATTACTTTGCCTTTGTCCTGCAAAACTTTAAACAGGTCTGCAGCAGCAGAAACAAATTCTGAACATCCGGAGAGGAATCCATATGTTTGGGCTTTGACATACTCAAGGAGAGACTGGACTCTAATCCAGGAATACATACGAATAACAGATCCTGATGCAGCCACCCTCTAATAGGTATCACAGCAGCATTATAGCTGCACTTGCTTAGTTCTGCTGCTTAGGCAGCCAAGCACTATCAATTGCAGCACCACAGATGCACTTGATACAGTGCCTAGCTACCCAAGAAGTTGAACTAAGCAAGGATAAAGCATATTACTTCACATCTCCAAGCTTAGACAGAAGAGACAATACATACCTTGTCATGTGAGTCTAATAGTTAATAGCTCTAAAAGCCAAAATAGAAAAAAAACATATTTTTTGCCTCACCTTTCCGTGGCTCTGCTAGCTTTATCAGTAGGCAAGACTAAGAGAAAAGAGCTAATTAGTGGGTTTGTCTGCAGAAATAGAAATAACAAGAGAGATCTGAAGAAGCACTCTTACAAAGGAACTGAGCATCAGAAACCTTATACAATCTATTAGGTTTCTTTGGAGCAGGAGGATGAGATTTAGGATTCTGAGAGGCAGATGTATATGTATCCAAAAAAGCTTCCAGAGCTGGAGGAATAGCAGAAAGCTCGTGAGTTTCTATCTGAAGTAAGGTATGGTACATCTATGCTGTTCATCAGACACCTCAGAACTTTCTCATTTGAAATGTTGCATCATTTTAACCTAAGATCCCCAAATGAAAGTTCTTCAAAGGGAGAATCATGGTAAAAAGAATACTCTTCATCAAAAGCCATAGGTAAAGAAGAATGAATCTGAGAGGAATAGGCAAGAAATTCGTCATAAGAGTCTAACTCCTCAACCTTAGAAGAATCACTCCTCTGCCTTTTTAAAGGAGTAGAAGATAGGGAAGCCCCAACAGGAGAAGGCACCTGAAAACTGTGAGGTGGCTTTAGAGACATGAGAACTTAAGACACACCCTGTGTAAAGTCTTGACATTCACTCTGAGGATGAAGTACAACTGGAGAAACATTCTTAGGTTTCTGTTTCATTTTAGCCGGGATGTTGGCCAGCACAAACCTTGAAGGGTCAGAGCCCTGATGTACTTCAATCAAGGAACCTAGTACTTCCTTTCACACAAGGATTTGAGGGATGCCCCTCACCCTTCAAAAATAATCAGCCTAAGCCCCCTCTTCTTGTTAGCAACAGACCCTGGTTCAGCCTCAATGGATGTGAGAGTGGCTTGCTCCATATCGGCCTTAAATGGGGCCTCGACAATGGTAGCAGTTGCTGGAAATGGACATCTGATGTTTCATCACTGGACACAGTGGAGACACCTGGCAGGGACTTAAGCTTCTTAGACTTCTTGTTCCTGCTGTGGATGGACAAAGGCAGGAGAACTCCGTACATATAGTGACTTTGGCAAGGCAGGAGAACTCTGCACATATAGTGACTTGGGCAAGGAGCTTAAGACACTGGTTTTCAAGATAAACCACCAAAGATGACAGACAGCTGCACAGGGTCATGGAGACAAAAGACTAACAAAGTGAACACACTCTACGGTTATGCTCTGCCCATTGGTAAAACAAACAGACAGTTCACAATGGTCCTTAGAAACATGTCTCCCACCACATTTCAATTTTCTGGATGACACGTGGCTAAAAGTAACAGACTAAAGAAATGGAAGGGTCCACAATGGGTTACCTATCTGCCAAGACAGTTAGGTAAGCAGCTCTAAGACAAACAAGCACAGATAGAAGATCAAAATCCTGCATTCAGACTTGCAGAAAAGAAATTCTGAGGTTCTTGCAAGCATATGTCCCTTATGTACCACCTTGCCTGAGCTGGGCTGAGGAACACTGGACATACAGTGAGTGGAAGGGCCCAGACTTTGGAACGCTGGCTAGACGTGCTGCTACCCTTGGCAAGACATCCCACTTGTAAGGGATACTGAGACAGTGGTCTAGGAAGAACATCTGCTGAGAGAAAGATGTCCCTTGTCTCCGTTTCAGTGTCAGACAAGCACTGCTTTTCAATACAACAGGTATGAATGTATGCCCTTTCCTTGTTTAGATATCATATGATGGACTAGTCTTTCCAGAAAAGGACAGGCTTGGAAAACAGTAGTTCCTCCAAAGCCTTCAGGGCAAACAATGCCCTGGGCTTCACACACAACTGATGCAGAGGCTTCCCCTCTGGGGAAAGGGGAAGCACATCCCCTACATCCTGTGGGAGACTAAAGGCACTCCCCAGCCTGCAGACAAAAAAAGCATCAAGATCTACGACAAGTTTGGTAGCAGAAAATGATATTTTGCGGGGAAAGTCCACTACTGTAGGGCCCAGCAACAGCAGGACCATCAGGAAGTGGTAGTTCTGAAGCCAGTCATATTTAACAGTCCATTGCAACACCAGAATCCTCTGCCATACAAAGGGGAAGAAGACTATGAAAGCGGACATTAAGAAAAAAATAAACTAAGCCTGGATTCTGCACTGCATCCTCACTGGCAAAACTATTACTTCCCAAGTCTTCTCCAGGGAAAATGATTACTAACAAAGAAAACTACTTCAGAGCAAGAAAAAGAAAACATTTCTTAAAATTTATGGGGTCCCTAGAGACTGCATGCTAAGAGAGGCCAGTTATTCATGTATGGAAATAGTCTGTATGGCTTCAGCTACCATAGCCAACACGTTGGTAAAGACTTCAGAGATTGAGGAAAGCCAAAATGTCAACACTTTGTACTGGAAGTGATGCCCACCCAGAGTGAATTGGAACAGTCTCCTGTGAGGACACAATGAGTGAAAATGCAACCACCATATCCATTGGGACCATCCAGGCTTCCTGAGGAAGCAACAGCATAATCCCCTGCAGAACCCTATCCAGAACTGAAAGTACTGCAGGTTGAAACTGCTGACGTTCAGTATAGGACAAAAACTGTTTGTCCCCTTTGGAATTAAAAACAGCCAGCAGTAAAGCTACCAGCTTACCTCCAATACCAGTACAGCTTTTATGGCTCTTTCAGCAGCAGTGTTTGAGCCTCTCTACAATGTTCAGCTGTAGTGTACTGACCCCACCAGTACAACCACTTGGAAACCACCTAACAGGTTGTCCCAGAGCATAAAACTGTGGAGGAGCTTAAAGGGGAGTTATCCTATGTGACTTCAGTGGCACCTGATAAAGTGTGTAATGCCAGAGGCCTTCTTCTGATGCCAAAGAGGCCTCTTCCTGTTTGAGTTGGCCAGGTCTAGCAGAAAAGGCAGAGTTGGGTGAAGAGGGATTATATAGTGCCTCCAAACAGGAGACTACTTGCATTCTTTTTAGGGCTACTCATGCATCTTCTTGATTTACATGTTGATGAAGGGTTAATAAAACAGCAAGGCAAACAGTCAACTAAATAAGACTTAAAAAAATCTATATATACATACATATAAGGATTTCTCTGCAGGATGGCAAACCTCTCTGCAATCTCCATGTGGTGGATTTGTCCTCCCCACACACACACATCTTCCCCACTTATATATACACTACCCACATGGTCACGTACTGGCATCAAAAATACAGCACTGTATTACAAAACAATTTTAACTTTTCCATTTGTAACTTTAAGTCTGCTCTCTACAAATAGTGAGACACATTCTTTAGGATGACATCACCAGTTAATGGACAGATAAACAGATTATTCTCAAAAAGTGAGCATACCTAGGATGTTATTCCAGAGTTCCTCCTTGAGATAGGGCAAGCTCAATTATGCCAATTCTGCAGTGGGACATACCTGGGCCTACAGTCCTAGCCAAAGCATCAGTGCAGCCAAATATAAAATAAAACACATGGTGCCTGACAGCGGTGCCCATGGTCAGCCTCTTGCAAAGACCCTCCATGAACCCAAACTCAGAGATACCCGAGCTTTTTCTAATCAAGTGGAAGTGAAACTGAAACACTTGATATGAATAACAGAGTGCCTTGAGGTCAACACAGCAGGGGAGAAAACCATCCTGCCACACCTGTCCAAAGTTCTAGACTCCTTTTGGCAGTAAGTTGCTTTTGGAGATCACAGAGGATTTAGCTCTCTGATCTTCAGGTGGTGGTTTATAAAGGGCAACAGTCTTTTTGCAGCTAATGGGGCAGTATCATAATTAAGGTGCTCTGACAGCATCCATGATGTCCAACTTCCACTGGGGAATGATCTTGGCTTTCTGCAGTTTCTTCCCCAGAAACTTTGCCAGGTACTTTGGAGAGAGGGGATAGGGATTACAGAACAGTCTTAGCCACTCCTCATTAAACTGAAGGCATTTTCCAAATCAGTAGAACTCTAGGAGAGAAGAGGACAACTGACAGGCCTGTTAACCCTAGCAATTTCAGAGATATGGCCTTCCAGATCACGTTAATCCTCATAGGGTCCCGAGGGTGAGGCAGTACCATGAACCATACATTTTACAGGCATGAGCTCTGTCTGTGCCAGTAAGCATGTGACACAGCAGTACAGGGCACTGTGGGTTCAATAAATAGCATTGGCATCTACGCTAATCAAGGGCAGTAAAGTGAATGCACACAGCCCCCTAGTGTTGTGCTCCCTCACACATGCACACAACTCATGTTCCTAACAGATAAAAGTCTATCTGAAGTTCAAGCCCTAAGAAAACCGCACTAGTGCAGGATGATTCCATAAACCCTGCCTGACAGGGGACTACTGGATCCTGAGTACCAGCTGTGATGGTATAAGTCAAGAGACGGATCTCTAGCATCTGTCTTGCCATTTGTAAGCTCCACAGATCAACAAAAGACAAGAAGTGTAAGAACCTCAGTACTCACCCCAGGGTGGGAGACAGCAGCGGGTCTCTATCTCTTTTGTTGAGGGTTAAACCACCATCTGAAGGGTTCAGGCGGCCAGTAGGACATCACAGTTAACGGATGCCCTGGTGCGTCTGGGACTGTCGGAAGGATCTTGCTGCTGAGCATAACAAAGAGGTCTTAATTGATGCCATCATTACAAAGTGGACAAACATTTATCTACCCTGAATGCAGGGTAGCCACGATGAACAGACATTCACTTGGTGGCACCTGTGACAGTTAACACTATGCTCTTACCTGAAACGGTACAGACAACAGTAGTGTGGTTCCTGGTTGCCAGCTTGACTACCATATATTAAGAAAGCAGGCACTGGAGCAGTCAAAAGCATGAAAAACAACTGACGGATGCAAAAAGTTTTAATAAGTTGAAGCGCTTTTCGTTTGCTTCCTGTTGTTCTGACGAAGTTTGCTAAAGGAAGCAAACAAAAAGCGCTTCAACTTATTAAACCGTTTTGCATCAGTCAGTTGTTTTTCGTACTTTTGACTGCTCCAGTGCCTGCTTTCTTGGTTTGTCGTTTGCAGTTCTTTAGTTTCTAGCATATATTATGGTCAGAACAATATGAGAATAAAGTTGTGTGTTCTAGACATATGCAGGCTTATGCAGCTGGTTTCTCGTATTACATGGTGTAAGTGGTGGGTGCACAAACATTTTCAAATATAGGACTGTGCCTAAGAATGCAAAACCTAAGAGCCAATTAACCAGGGTCCTCTACATTAGACCTTAGGATTTGCATCCATGAAACAAAAAAAAAATGAATAATCTGATCTAAACAGAAGGGAAATAAGTCCAAATGGGCTGTACAACTACGATGGTATAGAGGTAGGGGGTGTAACACTTATAGGTTTGCTTTACCTATCAAATGTGTGCGTGCACAAACTGCTTGAAGATTTTTCAGGTCACTAATATGGGCCCAGTACAAGGTGATTCCAAACCTAAAATGAAAAGAATGATCACTGGTGCACACATTTTGTGGCCTTGGTAGATGTAAAGCACACTTAGTCCTTAGTGCAACACGGGCAAAGTTAGATTACAGTCTGTATATAAGTAGAGCAAAACATGTCACCACTTTTAACTTAAAGAAAAAAGATGCATAGCAGCTGCTTCATTCATAGCTATGCACTAGGCTAGCTGACTTTGTGGGCCATTTTAAGCCTAGCCAATTTCTCTTTCTGTGCTTGAAATAACCTATCCCATTTGTTTATTGATTGGCCTTATCCATCCCATTGTCAATAATTATACATACCCCTAATGATAATAACTGGGATCATACCATAGATAATTTGAGAGGACAATGTAATGGGATAAAGCACTGAGGACCAGTCTCTGTCCTTTAGTAGTACGGGATACAGTCCTGTAGAGAATTTTTTTGTTTCCCATCCATAAATCTAAATTGCAATTGAAAGTGGATAGTAATGAACTTTGCTTATATGGATGGGGAGTCTGTTCCAGAGCAGCAGTATACTATGTGAGATATACCCATCCTTCCAAACCATTCTTTTGATGTTGCAGAAGAGGTTTGTCATGCCCCATGCACTGGCTCATTAATCAAGAAGCCTCAGTCCTCACCACTGGCAACAGTGGGGAACGTACACACTAGGAGGATGACAAGTACACGCACAGTAAAGTGCAATCTCTCTTAAGAGCACACACAGATCACAGTCATTCTGGGGCTAGTTTCTCCCTCTTTCTCTAGATCCCTAGTAAGACTCCCCACTGGCACAGCTATAGGGTTGATATCTCACGCAAACCAAGATCTCCAGTACCCTCTCTGTCTAACCAGTGCTTCGTGTCCCTACCCAAGTAGCTGACACACACTCCTTGAGATTTGATTTATTTATAAACAGACACATACAGACAGACAGACACACACACCTGGGAAAGGCTGGCACAGGTTTACTTGCCATGCCTCCTTCTGCCCAGACTATAAGGTAGTTTTCACAGCCACCAGCCAACTATTATCATCTACTTTAAGGCCCTTAGCAAAGGGTGTCCTGTCCTACTGTGACCAAGAGCAAGGCTATTAAGGAGTGGCCTGTACAGTGTCACCCAAATAGATATGCAAGTATTCTAACAGCTTAAATATCTCTAAACAGACCAGCCACAATTAAAAGGTTTAAATATATTTAATAATAAATAATAAAAGAACAAGACAATACTCAGTAAGTAATCCGTTACATCAGAGTTTAAAATCACAGGAAATATTTAAAACATTGCAGGACGGTCTCAAATAAAGAAACCATCTAAGTTATACTTTACTATATTCCTATTTGAATATAAAAGAGTTACTATGCCCTAAAAACGTACTTACAACGAGGCAAGTGCAAAGGTGAGTGGATGTTTCCAGCTGATGTTGTTAGGTCAAAGAGAAAATACAAAATGCAGAGTCTCTCTCTGACAAGAGTTCTTAAATTAATATCAAATATTACTCTTGGGTTAACTTGGATAACATCACTTTGTCACTAGACTTTAATTCACAAGCTAAACTCCCTTTGTCAGAAACTAACAGAAGTTTAGCATCTCTCTGTGGAAAAATACATATTTCTCAGATGTCTGCAGATCCAGGAAGTCATAAAACAGTAAAACACTTCTACATCTTAAACATAGTAATTACTTCCATTTCAAGACGATACAAAAAACTTCTAGCTCTAGACATTGTGTCTGCTACTGCACTGAAACTGTGATAACATCTCTTTTATTACGTGGTTATGAAACAATTTAATTTCAACCATATCTCTCAACCAATTAAGAGTAAGAAATCTGGACAAAGCCATAAAAAAGTGGTACAAATAGGGACAATTTTGAAATATTGCTCTTACAGACTTAGAAAGTTGATAGAATAACAGGCTTTGCACTACCATGAATTTTCTGAAGGGTATGAAGTCAAACTCAAATGTCTATCATTATTTTCTAACTTCAGTCTTTAATGATTTGTCACTAATTTGCCAGAAAGCCACAATTTTATGAAAAATGGACCAAAAATATAAGGCAAAAATCTGGACATTCTGTGAAAATCTGTACAGTTGAGAGGTATGATTTCAACTATTTTCTTTGAATTTTTTTCAGGACAACCTCCTGTGTTCCAGTTTCCATTAAACATATACATCTAAACAGTCACAATAGTGCAGGTACATTCCTGTTCTATTCCAACATGGCATGCTGTGATTATATTTTAGCTCAGTACTTTACACACACTTCTGTATAAATCATATCAATATTCACAAATGACATAGAATTATTTACAAAATTCCAGACAGCTGGGCTGGTAGAATTTCCCTTTGTCACAAGGTTTACACCCCAGACAGAGCATTTCTGATGCTATATTACTTGCTGATGTGCAGTAAATCCATCAGTAATGGGTCAGAGGATGGATTTGATGTCAGACACAGGTCATCTCTTAAGTCAGTAGAATACCACGCATAGCGACAGGGCTTTGAGTTTGTCCATGTAGGACATCTCGTTTAGGCTCTGTAGCCTTTTAGTAAGGTATCTCTGTGAATGCACCAGTTGTGTGTGTCCATACAGATATATGCCAAAGGGGGCATTACAGTCCATGACTGGCCTAATGGGGTTGGTCATTATACTTGATGGCAACTATCCACATTTTACAACAGCCCATCAAAAATTCTATCATTTTAGGTACCAAAAGCATAAAAGCAACAGATTTGGCTATTAAGCATTAGGAGGTAATTTCGATTTTAAAGGATGCAAAGCAGTTCAAAGCTTCTACATATAGAAAACATGGACATTTCCAGAAATGTCTGAGCTGAGCAGTAATTTTAACTTTTAGATTATTAATGGACAGTGTGGGGTCAAAACCATGTCTAAACAGCTGAGGACTCTGGACTTCCTATGATATAAATAGAAGGATTGAATATGGCCCACTTAACAAAGACTTGTTTAAGCCTCATTACTGTACAAGGTGTCATCAGGTTTGGCTATTATCAGATAAAGAAAGCCACAGTGTTAGGGATGCTTAACACAAATAGTACAGTGTGAGCCTGAAGTTCTATTAAATGCAAGATAGTTTATGTACAATATTGGGTATGTGTCAGGACAGTCCTTGGGCAAAATGTTAAAGGCTGGAAATGACAGGAGGCTAGGAACTGATCACTATGATACCACAGAGGTCTTAGCATAAAAAATGGATTATTTCTTAAAATGTATAAACAACTGAGTAATACATGACAAGGTAATGGAACTTGAAGCAAACTATACCCTTTAGGGTTCATTTTTTGTAACTCAGTAAATTTCAGCTGTCACAGTGGTGTCTGTGGGGGACAGTGACTCATTTTGAGTTAGTGGGTCATGGGTCATACAATACAAATATAAACTGAGATGAAATTGTAGGAGACGCAAGTACAGACCAATAATATATGTTCAAAAACTGACATTTACGACCAAGCACAAACGAGCACAAACTGTTCTAGTATGGATGCAACATTTTTGGAACTTCTACACAGCACAGCATGGATTACTAATACGTCATGTTCAAATTTAAGGTGATGCATACATTGATGGTCTACATTCACACAGTATTCGTAATCATAGTCAGATATTGCTATCTATATGAAGTGACAGAGATCCTGACATGGGGAACAACAAGGGAGATGATATTCAAAGAGCAAGAGGAAATAAGAAAAGTAGATAAATGGTAGAAGAAGCTAGGAACAGAGAATCAAAGCCAAATCCTAGCAGAAAGTGAAGGCAGGCAGTGTTTAGAAATGAACAAAGGTGAACAAAAAGGAGGACACAGTAAGAAAGAGAATCAAAAATAAAGTCCAACATAAAGGATTAAGGCTATAAACTACTAACTGAGCTTCATCTTGTATTCCAGGGTTTGATTCCCTCTGTCTCTATTTGCCTACTGAGTCTTTCTTGAGCAAGTCATTTAATGAGACAATGCTCCCACAGCCTCAATCCAGTTGGATATCCCAACTAAAACAATATAAAAAAATAAAAAATAAAATATGCCAGAATGCAAGTTGTCCAAGTAGTTGGTTGGACAAGAGGTAGAAGAGCAAATCAGTTTAGTTATTTATCAGGAAGGACCACAGATGAAGAAACAGTTATTAATAAAATAATTTTTAAATGCTTTTCTGAAGCTCACTTTAATCTGCTGCAGTCTTATAATGGGAGAAGTTTACTTCACGTTTTTTCTACTAGTATTCCAAAAATGGACGTGAAATGGAACACAGATTAGGCAGGAGTTAGAGATGATCATAATGTACACACGGAGTACAATTTTTAAAGATTCTAGACAAGACTGGGTAATTTGCTTAAAACAATTATTTGTGGGCCAAAATAAGTTGTGATAAACTCAGAAAATGTGTTTTTTTTCTAGCTAGTCATTGTATAAAGAACTGCACATATTTTGTTCTGTATGGATGGCCAGTAAAGCACACAGTCTTACTTAACTAACAGTTTACGAGTAGATGTACTATGCAAGTTGGTGAGAATGTGCTACGTGTAAAAGATGATGCTGAATAAGAACAAATTTAC